>NW_021319929.1:360018-371040 GCF_001605985.2 Dendrobium catenatum
AATGTGCTAAGCCTCTCATACCAAGCTCTGGTTGCCTGCTTTAAACCATATAAGGCCCTTTTTAATTTAAAAACATGATTTGGAAATTGGGAACTCTCAAAACCTGGGGGTTGTTCTACAAAAGCATCTTCTTTTATTTTCCTATTTAAAAAGGAACTCTTAACATCCATTTGAAAAAGCTTAGATCCTTTATAACAGGCAAAGGCTAATTGCACTCTAATGGCTTCCAATCTAGCTACACGGGAAAAAGTCTCCTCAAAATCTATCCCTTTTATTTTGTTATACCCCTTAGCCACTAATATTGCTTTATTCCTAACCACCACTCCAGAATCATTCACCTTATTCTTAAAGACCCACTTGGTTCCAATTACACTTTGTTCCTTAGGTCTTTCTACAAGCTCCCAAACATCATTCCTAATAAATTGGTTCAATTCCTCATGCATGGCTAAAATCCAAAACTCATCAGAAAGGGCTTGGTTTATAATAGTGGGTTCAGTCATTGAGATAAAAGCAGAATGGTTCACCTCCTTCCTAAATCCATGTCCAGTCCTAATTCCAATAGAAAGGTCTCCTAGGATCAAATATTTGGGGTGACTTATAGAGTATCTCCAATCTCTAGGCAAGGTGTGTGAAGGTCCAACGCTTTCCTCCAAATCTATATTTTTCTACTCCTTGGGTAACATCTCCTACTCCTTTAGTGTTTTGGTGTTCTACTCCCTTCTCCAGATTTTCTACTCCAGTGGTAATCTTTCCAACATCATCATCGTCCTTAACTTCATGCTTTCTAGGATCAGACTCATTAAACACTACATGAGTAGTTTCTTCCGCCATCAAAGTTCTATTGTTAAACACCCTAAAAGACTTCCCAACAGTAGAATATCAAGAACACTCCTTCGTCAGATTTTGGATCAAATTTTCCTAAGTGAGACTTCTCATTATTGTGAATGAAAACATTACAACCAAAGACATGAAGGTGGGAAATATTGGGTGTCCTACCTTTAAGAATTTCATAGGGTGCCTTATCTAGTTTGGCTCTAACATTCACCCTATTCAACACAAAACAAGCTGTGTTAACCGCTTCAGTCCAAAAGTATTTTGGAAGTGAATACTCAATAAGAATGGCTCTAGCAGCTTCCACTAAGGTCTGGTTCTTCCTTTCAGCTACCCCGTTCTGCTGAGGGGTCCTAGGAGCTGAGAAGTTGTGGCTAATCTCCTTGTCCTCACAAAAATCTCCAAACCTTTCATTTTTAAACTCTCCCCCATGGTCACTATGGATAGTCAAGATCTCACAACCTAGCTTTTTTTGAATCCCAGTAAAAAAGGTTCTAAACACCTCAAAAGACTCATTTTTGTGTAAAAGAAATCTAGTCCAAGTGAACCTCGAGTAGTCAGCAACAATTACAAAACCATAGACTTTCCCTCCCAAGCTGGCAGTGCTAATGAGTCCAAACAAATCCATGTAAAGGACTTCTAAAGGTCTAAAGGTGCTAATTTCCTTAGTGGGGTGAAAGGAGGAGTGGACTTGCTTTCCTAATTGGCAAGCATCACAAAGGCGGTCTTCAGAGAATTTCAGTTTGGGGATACCTCTAACTAGGTCTTTTTGGGTCACTTTCCTAAGGATTTTCATACTATCATGACATATTCTTCTTCTGTGCCACAATCATGAATCATCAACAGTTGTTGTCAAGCAAAAATATACAACACATTCAATGTTATTTAAATCAAGCATGTACATGTTGTTGATCCTCTTTCCCTACAAAATAGTGTTGTTATTTAAACTTATAATGCATAAATTTGCAATGAATTGTATGATGAAGCCCTTATCGCAAAGCTGGCTGATGCTGAGTAAGTTGTGTTTTAATCCATCTACACACAAAATATTTTCAATCATAAGGTTCTTGGAATTACCAATTATACCTGCACCTACCACCTTCCTGGTGGTGTTGTCTCCAAGAGTAACCTTACCTCCTGTCCTGGTCTCCAGCAAAACAAATTGATTGGCATCACCAATCATATGTCGAGAACATCCGCTGTCCAGGTACCACATACTCTCACGAGGCCTTTTGTGAGAGCTCAGCTACACAATCATCAAATGTCAGATTTAGGAACCCAAGTAGGTTTGGGTTCCTTCTTATGAAAAGTGGAATGCAATGCATGTGTGCTATGCTGTGAATCATGCAATTTGGGTCTCCACACCCAATGTGTACTATGGTGGATAGTGCAAGTGTGTGAGATGTGTCCTAGAATGCCACATGAAAAGCATCTAACTCCAGGAAAATGATTTCTTAAATGGTTTGGGTAGTAATGCCTCTTCCTAGGTTTTAGCTTTTGATCAAGTGTGGGTGACATCCGAATTTTCTTAAGTGTATCCTATTCATTTTGAATCCTCAAGTTAGTACTTTTTAAGGCATTATTATCAATCCTCAAATTTTTCTCTATCTCTTTAGATTTCTTAAAATCAGCTTCAAGTGAGGTGTGTGAAACTTTTAATAAATCATGTTCTTCAATTAATTCAAAATACTTTTTATTTAACTCATCAAATTCATCAAGTAGAGCCATATGATTTGAATCAATTGTTGAGTGATCTGTAGTCAAAATTCCATGCTCTTTTTGTAAATTCAAAAATTCCAATTTCAAGCTAGCATGTGTTTTCTTAAGTTTCCTATATGATGCATGAATATTTTCAGAAACTTCAAGAAGTTGGTCGTAGGATAGTTCAAATACCTCTTCTTGATCAAGATGATCGCTTGCCATTAAGCACAAGTTTGTTATTTTATCTTCAGGTTCAGTCTCCAATGAATCAGATGCAGAATCTGCCCAAAATACGTTTTTAAGTCTCTTTTTGTCCTTCCTAAACTTGGGTTTCGTCTCACCCTTTTCTTTGCTTGAGTGAACCTTGAGTGTAGGGCAATCAGCTTTCACATGTCCAGGTTTCCTACATTCAAAACAAACCATGCCATTAGAACTCTTAAAATTTTTGTTTCCCTTACCTTTACTCCACTTTTGATGATACTTTTGCTTCTTCCATAGAAAGCTTTTGAATTGCCTTGTGATTAAGGCAAAGTCATCACTTTCAGCCCGGAAGAGTCAGAGTCTGTGTTGTTGGCCTTTAATGCCACTATTTTCTCCTTTCTTTTCTCACCTGCATCAAGATTTCTTTGATTCACCCTTTACTCATAAGCAATGAGTAAGCCAAGTAAGTTATCAATCGAATAAGTGTTCAAATCCTTAGATTCAGTGATTGCAATGATTTTAGCATCAAAAGAGGAAAGCAAGCATCTTAAAATTTTGTTCACTTTTTCATAGTTTGAAAGTTCTCTTCCTAAGGCATATAAAGAAATTATAATTTGAGTAAACCTTGTATACATATCAGAAATTGATTCAGAAGATTTCATACAAAAAAGTTTGTAGTCATGCAAGAGAATATTCAAACGAGATTGTTTCACTTCATTAGTTCCTTCATAAGTAATACATAACCTATCCCAAATCTCTTTTTAAGTAGAGCAAGTAGAAACAAGCATGTAGTCTTCAGATTTTAAAGCACAGAAATAATAATTCAAATACTTCGCATTGAGTTGAGCTAAATCTCTTTCATCAAAAGTCCATTCAGTAAAAGGCACTTCAATTTTAATTTCATTAAGTTCACGAGAAGGTGAAGAATATCCTTCTTAATAAGCATCCACATGCGATAATCAGTTGATTGTAAAAAAGTAGACATGCGAGTTTTCCAAAAATCAAAAGGTAGATTGTCAAACAAAGGAGGTCGTGTAATAGAATATCCTTCAGTTGTATTATGATTCCTAAAGTTAGCCATGAATCAAAATTCAAAAAGTTTTCAAACTCAGTTTTTATGAATCCCGCTCTGATACGACTTGAAAGTTCGTTACGGATGTTAAGCCCTTGATAACTAGCCCGAGGCTAACAAAGAGGGGGGGGTGAATTGGTTTTTTTAAAAAATCTTTCTTAAATCACAATAAGCACAAACCAATATCACCATAAAAAAATAAGAGTGGAAAATTAAAATGCGAAAGCAATAAAAAGAACACAAGGGTTTATAGTGGTTCGATTAACTTGACCTACGTCCACTCCCTGGAGGTGCCCTCCATATATTGCACTAGATAACTGTCTCTCCTTTAGCTCCCACAGCTAGGCGGAGAAGCCTTTACACCCGAGTCCTTTTCACCAACCCCGGTGCAGCAGAGAACCGACTCCTTTTGCTTCCTCCTGAGGCGGGCAGAGAATCGACTCCTTTTGCTTCCTCTTGAAGCGGGCAGAGAACTGACTCCTTTTGCTTCCTCCTGAAGCGAGAAGAGAACCCGGACCTTTTGATGAAGTAGACCTCCCAAGAACCTCCCAAGAATGAAGGACGAAGATCGGAGAAAATGACTTGAAACCTTGCTTGGAGTAACCCTTGTGAACCCTCTCACAAACTCCCCCTCACAAGTTCCTCTCTCTCTCTCTCTCTCTCTCTCTCTCTCTCCTTCTCCCAAGGCTCTCTTAGGTCAAGACAGTAGCACTCAAGGTCTCATACATGAGAAAAATTGGATCCTTTAAATAGAATTTTAAGAACCGACATTATCGTCCAGGATGATATGGATATCGTCCTGGCCGATCAATACAAATCATGGACTATCGTACTGAACATCGCCCTGAATGGGGGTCTGGATGATTCAAAATTAGCTTGATAGTCCAGGACGATCTCACGATCGTCCCGGATGATTAGTTTAAATCAGAGGTAAATCATCCAGAACATCGCCCTTAATAAGATCTGGCCGATATTGATCATCCAGAACCAACTAAGGTTTTTTAATAGATCGTCTTGAATGATATTTAGATCATCCCAGATGATGTGATCGTATCAATCATCATTAATTGCTTTCCTTAATTGTATGATCAATTTAGGCATAATTGTATCAAATCGTCCAGGACAATGCCTAAATAGATCATGTCAGTGAAGTCTTTCTATTTTGAGCATATCGTCCTGGCCGATACATGTATCGTTCAGGCCGATATCCTAATAACGGCTGCCTTGACTAGGAGTCCTGATTAGGGTTTTTATTTTAAACCCGATCGTCCTGGACGATGTGAGTAAAAATAGAAATTCTAAATAAGTAATAAAAAAATCACTCAAGTGTGTGTGTGTAGGGTTACTTAGCATTAGACACTTCCAAGATTACAATTGACTCAATAAAGGGAAAATAAAAGTTACAGACTAACTCAACCCTAGTCTACCCAATCTTGAGCTGGTTCCATTTGTCGTCTGATCTCTTGGCTCTAAAATGTCAGTAGAAAAAGATAGTCGTATTATTTGCTATCATCAAAACCATAATTCATGAAACCAAATCTGCAATATATAGGACATCGTCCTGTGATGAATGGGTAAAATCGTCTGGATGAATAGTTCAAATGACAAATCTAGAGGACATCATTATGGGAAAAATGTGTTAAATTGTCTGGATGAACTGATCAAATCACAAATCTAGAGGACATCATCCTGGGATGAATGGGTTAAATCATCTAGATGAATAAATCAAATCATAAATCCAAAGGACATCATCCTTGAACAAATGGGTTAAATCGTTCGGATGAATATATTAAATCACAAATTCAGAAGACATCGTCCTGGGACGAATGGTTTAAATCGCCTAGATGAATAGATCAAATCACAAATCCAGAGGACATCATCCTGGGACGAATGGGTTAAATCATCTAGACGAACGATACTTAGAAACATTTTTGCCCTCTCTGTTCATTCCATTGCTCATTCAAGAGAATAACTAACCAGATCGTCTCGTAAAAACATGGTTCGTACTGTACAATCAGTTTTAAAATTGAGAATTTTTTAAAGCTCTCCCCTAGTGTGTGTGTGTTAAGTTACTTAATAACAATCACACTCTCACATACTTTAAATAAAATGAGAATATATAGACTCCAATGCTACAAAACATTCTAAGCAGATCTTGATTGGAAGTCTTCAATAATTTGGAGTATGATTTCCCTGAAATATTAGTACACACAAGAGCAAATACAAATATTCCAAAATGTGTTAGGAGAAAACAATAATATATGGAATTATCAAAAACATATAAGTTAGAAGAGTGTAAAACTTGTAAAGCTAAGTAGCAACTCTCTCAACAGTATCTACCTTACCTTTTTTAAAATTATGATCAATTAAAAAATTACTTAACCTATCATACCAAGCACGTGGAGCCTATTTTAAACCATATAAATCTTTCTTTAATTTATATACATGATTAGGAAATTAATGCTTTCAAAACCTAGTGGTTGTTCTACAAAAATATCTTGATCAATATACCCATTCAAAAATACACTTTTGACATCCATTTGAAAAAGTTTGAAGTCCTTAAAACAAGCAAAGCAAAGGAGAAATCTAATAGCTTCTAGACTTGCTAAAGGTGCAAAAGATTCTTCAATGTTTATTCCTTCTATTTGTGTAACCCTTGTGCAACTAATCTAGTTTTATTTCTAATAATGCCCATGAGTCATCTAGCTTATTTTTATAAACCCATTTAGTTCCAATTATATTTTGATCATGAGGTATTGTGACTAACTCCCAAACATTATTTCTTATAAATTTGTTAAGTTCCTCTTACATAAAAACTATCCAAAAATTATATTGTAAAGCTTCATCTAAATTTTTAGGTTTAATTTCTGATAGGAATGCTGAATGTTCTACCTCATCCCTAAGGTTTCTCCTAGTCTTAACACCTTGGGAAGGATCACCAATTATTAATTCATTTCGATGATTTCTATAATATATCCATTCTTTAGGCAATGAATCATCCTCCTTTTCTTCCAAATTTATTTTCTTTATATTTTCAATATCATCATCATTCAAATCATTTCTTATAGGGTTTTCATCAAAAGTTACATGAACGGATTCTTTAACAATTAATTTTCTCTTATTAATAACTCTAAAAGATTTTCCAAAAATTGAATATCCTAAGAAAATACCATCATATGACTTACTATCAAATTTACCTAAAGGATCTTTATCATTATTTAAAATAAAAAACACTTACATCCAAAAACAAGTAAATGATTAATCTTATGTTTCTTTCCAAAAAATATTTCATAAGGGGTCTTTTTAAGAATTGGTCTTAAATAAACTCTATTTGTAACATAACATGTAGTGTTTATTACTTCTATCCAAAAATACTTTGGAAGTTTATATTCATCTAACATTGATCTTACTAATTCTATTAAAGTACGATTCTTTCTTTCAACTACACCATTTTGCCGAGGAGTCCTAGAAGCTGCAAAATTATGTCTAATTCCATTTTCAACACAATAATTTTCAAATGATTTATTTTCAAATTCTCCACCGTGATCCGTTTGAATTCTATGAATCAAATAAACTTGTTCTGTTTGAATATACTTAGCAAATTTTCTAAAATCATCAAATGCATTATTTTTATTAGCTAAGAATAATACCCAAGTGTACCTTGAATAATCATCTACAATAACAAATCCATAATTTTTATCACCTAAACTAGTTGTGTTAGTTGGCTCAAATAAATCCATGTGTAATAATTCTGAAGGTCAACTCGTAGAAACTATATTTTTACTCTTGAATGAACTTTTCATATGTTTACCATGAATGCATGCATCATATATAGAATCAAAATGAAAATTAATTTTAGGTAAACCAACTACTAAATCAAGTTTAGAAATTTTATTTAAAGTGTGGATATTGGCATGACATAGCCTTCTATGCCACAACCAACCATCATCATTTATAGATTTCATGTAAAGTAAATTCAAATTAACATCATTTTTATTATCTAAATAAATTAAATAAATAATTTTATGTCTATTTCCTATAAGCAAAATAGTTTCATTATTTCTAATAATGAAATGTGAAGCATAAAAGGAAACATTTAAACCTTTATCGTATAATTGACTAATTGACATTAAGTTATGTTTTAAACCAGAAACAAATAAGACTTTTTCTAAACTAATATATTTATTACATATGGATCCAATGCCAATAATCTTTCCCTTTACATTATCTCCATATGTGACATATTCTCCATCACTTGGTTCTAATGTAGAGAATTTCGCTTTATCGCCTGTCATATATCTTGAACATCCACTGTCCAAGTACCACATGCCTTCATTATGTATGGTAGTTGAAGTGCTTGTATTTTTTGGAACCCATACAAAAGATGGTTTTTTAACATTTTGTGATCTACGAGTATAGCAATCAAATGAGATATATCCTTTTCTACCAAAACAATTGCAACAAATATTAGTGTTTGCATAAGGCTTTGCATGATTTCTATGTGACATATAAGAAAATTTTTTGTTTGATGTTGTACTTGATGGAGATTTATAATAAACATATGATTTCATGCATAAATCTAGTCTTAATTTTAATAGAATATTTTCTCTTTCAAGTTTATAAATAAGTAAAGAACTATTTTTATTTTTCAAATCATCACATTCATTTTTTAAGTCATGAAAATGCATATCTAAATTTTTATGCTCTTTTTCTAAAGCATTATATTTTCTTTTTAATTTTTTATATGCAATGACTAATTCATTAAAGCATCATCTAATTCTTCATAAGAAATATCATTACATACCTCTTGTGAATCACAATTTGATTCTCCTCCTGCCATAAGGCAAATGTTCACCTCTTCAGCTGATGAACTTAATTCATCTGAATCTGGGTTAGCTCATAGTGCCTTATTTTCCTTCTTGAAATACTTCTTTTCTTTCTTGTCACTCTTTCTCTCTATATCCATCTATTTCTTCTTTGAATTAATAAGATCTGGATAATCTCCTCTTATAAGTCCAGGCTTCTTGCAATGGTAACAAATAATCCCTTATCATGCGGGAAATTTCTTAGTTTGAAATTTATAATTTTTTGGATTACTCATACCTTTGATTTTTCTTCCTTAGTAAGCTTCCAAGTCTTCTTGAAAGCATGGCCACCTCATCGCGATCTTCATTAGAGATTGAAGAACTAGGTTCATCATTATCATTAACCTGCAAGGAAATAGATTTACCTTTCTCTTTCTCTTTCTTTGAAGATCCATCCAATTTATCCATTTGAGCTATAATCTCATGTTCTATCAAAGAACCTGAAAGCTGATCAGGTGGATAAGTAGATAAATTTTTAGCCTCACTAATTGCAGTTACTTTAGCATCCTATTCTTTGGGAAGGTATCTAAGAATCTTATAGACTAAGTCTTGATTCTTATATATTTCTCCAAGAGAATATAATATATTAATTATTTTTTTAAAACTTATATACATATCAGAAATAGATTCAGAAGGAGACATACGAAATAATTCATATTCATGAACAAGTCTATTTATGTGAGCATCTCTAACCTTAGTAGTACCTTCATAGGTTATAATTAATTTATCCCAAATTTTTTTTTCTGAATTTAACATAGAAATTTCATGTAATCATCTGGAAGAAGTGCACAATGTAAAGTATTATATGCCCTAGCATTTAACTCATCTAATTCCCTCTCTTATGCAGTTCATTCATCAAAATGTTTTTCAATTTTAATTCCATTAATTTCTTTAGTGGATGTATGATATTGGTGTATAAGCATGTGCCACATATAAGAGTCTTGACCTCTTAAGAATGTATTAATTTTATTTTTCAATAATCAAATGGAACATTATCTAACAATGGGGTATGATGAGTGGATTGTCCTTCGGAAAGTGAACCCTTAGGAAAACCTTATGCCATAGTTTTTAAGTGGATCTACTCTAGGAAGTTAAGCCTAAATAAAAAGAGCCAAGGCTCTTATACAAATTGTTGGATGACTATGGCACCCCAAGAGGGAGGGGGGGTGAATTGAGGTTTTTAAAATTTTTATTAAAAGAAGAAAATTAAAATAATTTTAAAGCAATTTTGAAAACAGTAAGTATTCACAAAATATTTATGAAAAAGACAAATAAAAATAAATGCATGAAATGAAAATAAGAGGCACAATATATTTACGTGGTTCGACCTGGAATCCAATCCGACCTACATCCACGCTAGCCAACTCTTGGACTAGAATTCACTAATCTCAAGTTTGCTTTGCAAACCTCACTTCTTTAAACCAAAGGAGTTCCTTACAACCTAAGTACTCTCATACACTGGTGAGTACAACCCAATCTAATTATACTTAAAACATCACTAAGATAATTGGCTTAGATCAAGAAAATGAAAAATACAATTTGATGTAAGTAATATAATCCCAAATTATATCGCAATATAATATCCACAATAATTGAGGTGATCTTACAAATTAATTTTAATCACCTCACTACTTGCAAATGGAATTTTAAACTTGCTCACTTAAAGATAGAGTTATATTTTAAATAAAAATATATTCTTACTCATTTAAACTTTAATTATTCAAATCAAATAAAAATGAATTAAATTATAAATTTAAATCTATGCCACCTTAAAGAAATAAAATATTTGCTTTGCTAAATTTTATGGACTTAAAAGATGTGATATAGAAAACTTTAATATAAAATTTCCAACAAGTATTTCACAATGGAAGACTTTTCTTGACTTCTCATAGTGATACGTCGTTCTGAATCTCTATTGTATTAATATAAATGAATTCTTAATAAATATAATATTCATTAGGGTTGATATAAAATAATATCAGATAATATTTTTTCAAAGCGGCTTTACTTGACCTTTCTCTTTAAACCTCTCATTCTTCTCATGAAAAGGGCTGCGTCAAAGAAAATCTCCAGCAATTCATTCATTATTCCTTTCTTCCTTGAACAGTTGCTAAATTTTTGAGAGCTAGAAGAAACTTTTGGATTGTTCTATTTCAGAGCTATTTCAACTTTGTGACGATTCAAAATCGTTGTTGGGAAGAGCGATTCAACACACCAAAACCGGCCAAAGTAACATCTCTTGAGTCTTGAGTGCTTTCCAATTCCTAATCCTTACTTGCTGTTCTTTTAGCTTTCACTATATATTTTTAATCTTAAAAATATTTATTTGTCGGTATGGAGTGTTGTGACAAT
>NW_021319929.1:371140-380952 GCF_001605985.2 Dendrobium catenatum
TGATATATATATATATATATATATATATATATATATATATATATTATACAATCAATAAAGGTTATATAATTTATTTAATAAAGAAATCTTATAGATTTATATATCAAAAATAATATATAATTAATAAATATTTAGATATTAAGCAAATTAAATCATGCAAGTAATATTAGTGGACCACTAACAAACTTCTACGATAATATAAAATCCTTCAAGTTATCCATCTTGGTCCATCTTAATCACAATATTTGATTAAACTTGAGTTGTGTAATGTAAATCCCATAAGTGATTACTATGCACATCATTACACCTAAAATACTAAGTAAACAAATTAGAGCATTCAAGCATATGTTTGTTGTCATCAAAATCTCTAAAAGTGTTCAAGAGGTAAATTATATGAACAAAAACTAAATGGGTTTTCAAAATTAAAATGAATAATTCTGGTATAGTGGTGAGGAATAAGATAAGATTGATGATTAAGGGGTATAACTAAATATAAGGGATTGACTTTGAAAAGACCTTTGCCCCTATAGCTAGATTGAAAGCAATTAGGGTGCTACTAGTCTTTGTTTATTTTAAGGGATTTAAATTATACCAAATTGATGTTAAAAGTGCCGTTCTAAAGGGGGTGATAAAACAAGATGTGTATGTTAAACAACCCCTATGCTTTGAAAATTCATAATTTCATAATCATGCATTCAAATTTAAATAGGTATTATATGGATTGAAACAAGCATCCAAAGCATGGTATGAAAGGCTAAGCATATTTTTACTATAAAAATTCTATGTTAAGGGGAGCATAGACACCACCTTGTTTCTAAAAAAGATAGGAGATGAATTACTCATATTGTCCAAATTTATATTGATGATATTTTGTTTAGATCTTCTGATAAAAATCTATGTGATTCTTTTTTCAAAAATAATGAGTAAAAATTTTGAGATGAGTGTGATGAGAGAACATACTTACTTTCTTAGATTTGGTATAAGGCAGAAGGATGATGGAACATTCCTTAGTCAATCGAACTACATTAAGGATATCCTTAAAAATATAAAATGAATAAAGACAAGCCAATCAACACTCCCATTTATTTCACTGTTCAATTAGATAAGGATTTAAATAAAAAATTTATTAATTAAAATAAATACAGAGGAATAATTGGATTACTTGTTTACTTAACCACTAGCAGACCAGATATTATGTTTAGTGTTTATCTGTGTTAGAATTCAGGCTGATCCAAAAGAGCCCCACTTGACTACTATTAAGAGAATTCTTAGATGTCTCTTAGGAAACCCAAACTTAGGAATTTGATATTCTATGCATAGCACCTCCTTTGAAATTAGAGGATATTCTGATTCAGATTTTGCAGGATGTTGAGTTGATAGAAAAAGCACTTTTGGAACAAGTCAATTCATATGATAGTCCTTAGTCACCTGATCTGGTAGAAAATAGAACTCAGTTGCCCTGTCCATTATTAAAACTAAGTACATAAGCGCATGATATTGTGTGGCCAAAGTCCTCTGGTTAAAATAACAAATTTTGGATTTAGGAGTACCTATAGGCAAAATTTTAATCCTATGTGATAACATTAGTACCATCTACATTTCAAATAATCCAATCCAACACTCCAAGACCAAAAGGCATCACTTTATTAGGGATCATGTTATTAAAGGAGACATATAGCTATATTATATAGCCACTAAAAACCAACTTGCTGATATATTTATAAAACCAGTAGCCTTTGAAACTTTTAGCACCTTAAGAATCAAATTAGGTGTAATAGATATTAATGCTTGAAACCATCAATTTATATTTATGATGTTTTGTTTTTTATTTTATTTGTATGTCTATTTCTTTTTATGTGTTTATGTTTTATGTTTTTTTGTTTTTTCTGTTTATTTTCCTTTAGTGTTTTTAAAGAATCAGATCAATGCTCACTTCTGATATTAAATTCCTAAATGACATTATTGCATTACCTTTGGTTTTAGAAATTAGTAAGCAGTGCTTGACTCCTCTAAAATAGTTAAAGGAAGAAAATTGATGATCGTCTCTCTTCCTCGAACTCCTTTAGTGGTGTATTTTTCTTTTTTAAGCAAAATTTATTTAAAATTAAAAAGTTGGACTTTGAAATTGAGATCTAGTTTATCATCCTATAATAATCTATCTTATATGAATAATGGTCAAAGTCATAAAATCACATTCTAAATTTTTTTAATCAAGTTGTTGCTTTTATCATATGGATATAATTCTTTTGTGGCTTACTCTTCCTTATGTTAGATCATGAGTTTTTCTTCTCTTATATCATGAAAATAATCTCATAACTAAAAGTCTTTATAGGTTTTGAAAGGAAGCCAACTCACAAAAATGATAAGAGATACAAAATGAGCTAAAAAAAACTGAAAAGATACATAATGACCACCAAGTAACTGCAAGATATACCAAAGTGTATAAAAAATTAAAAGATGCACAAAGTGCGCCAAATAATTGAAAAAGAGGCACAAAATTATCCCACAAGGAAATAAACTTCCTTCTCTTTTAAATCTTTAAATCTTAGAATAATCTATGTGCTACTTGATATTTTTAAACAATTGAATTTGAAAATCATGATTTTGATTAATTACTTTGTATTCTTATTCTATCAGATATTTTTGTGAAATGAAGTTTGAAAAGATCAATTTTTCTTATCTAATCTCTTTTTTGAATTAGATTTTTGTTTAAAAAAGAATTTTAAGCTATAAGGAGTATGAGCTAGGGTTCACAAGATCGGTTTTCTACCCCCCTTTTCTAGATTTCAACGCTGTAATTTCATGTCTTACTGATTTTTAATCTACTCATAATAAAAATTTATCATATACTAGAGTTGATAGATTAAAAAAAGGCTCATTTATTTTGATTTTTGACTGATTTTTGTTTTGGCTTTTTTGTTATTTTATGTTTTTTATATTTTGTTTTTATTTTAAAACCCTCCTCATCATCACACTTCATCTCTTGAATTTTTCTAGTTTTGTTCACATCGTCCTATACGATAGGACGATGTGAACAAAGATACACCTCTCTGATCACAACACATCCAATGGATGATATAAATCAATTATTAGTGATCGTCCAATGCAATTCATACATTATACTAGACGATCCACGTGGCAGGAGTCGTTGGACTATTTGTGTTGTTTAGTGTTTTTCCTTTTTACTCCTTTTTATGATGTCAAAAGGGGGAGTAACATGTTGTTTTGCATCCTATGGTTTAGTAAAATTTACTTTGTTCTATTTTCTATTCTTTTTTTGTTCTATTTTTCTTATGTCTAATATTTTCTTTAAAAAAAATAACTTCCCTTACTTTCAGAATTTCATCTTCTAAGGGGGAGTTTTAGAAAATGTCAAAGAGATTTGAAATTTTTTAACAATAATGATTTTGATGATAACAAACATTATTGTTTCTTTAATACTACTATTCTTGCATATCTATTTTGTTTGCTTTGCTTACTAATTTTTCAAGTCCACAAGTTCAACCGCAATGCAAATCATCTCAAGATCGAGTAGATTAGGGTTGAGTCTATCTGTAATTTTAATTTCAATATACTTTTTTATCTTTCTTAATTCAAGTCATGTATCTAGTAGACCATAAGCTAAGTAACCTTGCATACACACACTCAGGGGGAGTGATTTGGTGAGTTAGAAAAATTTATGGTTTTTGATCTAATAGTACAAGATAATTTTAATAGTCCTGGATGATCAATTAAAATACAAAAACCCTAATTAGGGCATCCTAATTAATTAAGATTTCTTAACTAATCATACTACATGATTCAAGATTATACCTGACGATCAATTCAGATTATGAAAAATAACCACTAATCATAATTTAGGTAATATTTTAATTTTCAAATATTATTCTAATCGTATATGACAATATGCATCATCCTGGATGATTTATGACAATATTGCATAAATTTATCATATGATTAGGGGGGTAATTATTGTTAGATTACTCAATCAGATAATACAAGATGATCTATCTAGATCATATAGGACAATCTACCTTGATCGTATTAGATGATCTATTATTTTTCATGGGACAATCCCCTATCATCCAAGAAAAAAAAAACTATAAATTTCTTTTAATTTTCTAGGAGATCATATTGGATCTCTCGAGAGGATTACAAGACGATATATAGATCTCTAGGCATCATCCCATGTCGTACAGGATGATTAATATAATATCTTGAACTAATCATCTTGGATAGTCGTAGAATCATACTGGATGATCTGTATAAATACATGAACTGATCGTACAGAGCATAGTTGATTGTACTAGCTGAAAGGGATGTTTTGTACTAATCGTACAGGACAATCTTTGATGGTAAGTTGAAAATTAAGGCTACTTTTAAAGCTCTCCATTTAAGCTCTCTTATTGTTACTTGAGATACTTTTTTGTTGTGGAGTTCATCTGAGAGAGAATTTGGAGAAGGAAGAAAGAGGGCATGGGAGAGAGAGAAATCATTATAAGGGGGAGTTTGAAGGATTTATAAAGGTTACTCTAAGCAAGATTTTCATCATCTTCTTCAAGTTGCTTTTTTGGTCCCTTAGTGGCTCTAGGGAAAATCTTCATCAACATTAGATTTAGGTTTTATGCATGGCTTCACCAAGAGGGTGAAAAAGGATATCGAAGTTCTCTGCCTACTCTAGGAGGGAGTAAAAGGATTGCAAGATTCTTTGTATACTCTAGGATAGAGTAAAAGGATTCTAAGGTTATCTGCCTCCTTTAGGAGGCAGTAAAAAGATACAAGGTACTCTACCTCATCAGGTCGGTGGAAATTTTCTGTAAGGGCTTCCCTGCCTTACTATATGGGAAAAAGGAGAGATAATACTTTTAGTGCAATACCTGGAAAGGAGGTTTCCGGAGAGTGGACATAGGTCAAGTTGATCGAACCACTACAAATCTAGTGTGTTCTTTCTAGTTACTTTTTCATATTTAATTTCTACATTATTCTGTTACTAATTATGTGGTCAAAATTTCTAATTTTTTTATTGTTAAATTACTGTTGCTTTCATATTAAATCATTTATTTTAAAATATTCAAAAAGATTTTATTTTTCTGTTAAAAAAATTTAAAAAAACTAATTTACCCCCTCCCCCTCTTCGTTAGCCTTGGTACTAATTTTTTAGGGTTTAACAATCCTTACAAACTTTTAAGAAGGAAGAAAATATTGAGATCTCTCTTGCCACTAAGTTCCTCCAAGACCACTGCTAGGACTTCTGCCAAACCACTGGCTGCCGCCAGACTTCCACCGGATCACCGCACATTGTTGTACACACATTGGACCTCTGCCCGATGCCAGACTTCCATCCATCATTGGACTTCTGCTAGTCATCGTACTTCTACCCATCGTCATATTTTGCACGCCATTAGATTTCTGTATGACCACTACACATCGTTGGACTTTTGTCAGACTTCTCTTTTATGCCAAACTTTCATCAATCACAAACCTTTCACCCATCATTGCACTTTTACCCCACACCAAACTTCCATTCATCGTTGGTCTTCCGCCCATCTCCATACTTCCTCCCATCATTGGACTTCTGTATGTCATAGGAATAACGTCAGACTTTCTCCCAGTTGCCAATCGATATAGGATTTCCAATTTACAATTAAATATCATTGGACTTCCATCTGATCACCATTTGTCACTTGTTTTCAACCTAATGATTTACCTATGTAATTTGATCATCCTCAATTTCAATGACAAATTTGTCACTTGTAATCTATTTAAATACTACTATAATCATTTCAACTGGGTGTGACCCCATAGATTTTCCCTTTAGGATTTTCCACGTAAAATTTCTAGTACTTCTTTTTTCCTCTGTTTGTGTGATAGATACTTGTGCAAAGCTAATATATATGAAGTTTTTCTTACTTTATCGCTGCAAAAACTCTAGCCTATAATAGTTTGGTGCCATCTATCAAAAGTCTCAATCCCACTATCCTAAGCTCTAATTTAATGACAAATAGGCGTAGCAATCATAACATGAGAGCCTCTCGCTCTGACTCACACCAATCCAAGAATTAGTCTGTATACCAGGGACGTCAAGCATCTGCCTTTTTTTACCTCGATGGGAAAAACCCAATTAGGGAAGGTACATCAGGACCCTCCCTGGAATATTGCATCCAAAAAATAGAGAAATCTCATAATGAGATCCTTCAACTTCTACAAGAGACCCAACAACAAATTCTAGCATAACAAGAGGATGTTCTAGTCTAACACTAGCTGAAGTTATTCAACTTGAATATCTTTATGCAGATAATCATCTTCCTTAGTCAAGGGGTCACCCTAGAACATAGGAAGACATCAACTTTGTTGATCGTACTAGCTCCCAATCGGCTAGCCCGCATTCCCTTAGACATTCCATAGGACTTGGCTTAACCTCACATCACTAAGCTCCCATACAACATTCTCCATCATAAACTACAATAATTGGTTTAAGAAGAGTTCCCCATGAGATATGGAAGATGATATCTTCATTAAGGGGACTTCCAAAAGTCATTACCTCTGATTGAATCCATCCTTCCACACCCCATTTTAGTAGAATTCAAACTACTAAGCATTGATTCTTATGTTGGGACATTTGACCCCCTTCATGCATATACACTACCGAACCATTATGCATATCCAACAAGCCTCAGGCATACTCCTCTATCATATTTTTCCTGTTACCCTCAAAGGGCAAGCTTGATCATGATTCTATTTTCTTCTAATAAGAACCCTTCACACATTTGTCAAATTGGTTATCGAATAATTTATTACCAATCAAAGAATGGTTAAAGATTCTTCCCACCTCTCAAGAATTCGCCAAAGTGAAAGTGTGTCCCTCAAAAAATACTTGCAAAAGATTTTCTACTGAGGCTTAATAAATTTTAGGGGTGGATCCCGAATCGCTTAGAGAAGTTTTCCTTGGTGGGCTTCATCCTGAACCCTTTTACTCAGTACTCATACAGGACACTATTCATTCATACGCTAATCAGATCTATAATATAGATGTACAAATCTTTGCAGATGAAGCCATTAATGCTCATTAAAAATAGTTATAGTAAACAAATAGAAAGTATAAAAGTGTATTATGGATGGAAATCCATCATCGCAGCAAAAGAAGGAAACTACAACTTGCCCCCTCATCCCTCATAGTTGTGATGAGAGTCTCATAAAAAAAGGAGCATAATCCACTTAATGTATCTTGGACTAATGTATTGATGGCCGTCCGAGATTAAGAGAAGATGAAGTGGAAAATTACTTTGAAGCCAAACATGGAAAATCATAAGCAACACTGTCACTTCCACTGTAACCATGAACACACTACATAAGCATATAAATAACTCAAGGATAAAATTGATAGACTAATTCAACAAGGACATCTCCAACAATTTATCCAAAACCTACCTGCTCGAGATGAGGTTGGTCCTATTGGGGGAAAAATCAATAGTAAAGGAAACTGTTGAATAATCACCAAACAGTTGGTGAAATTGAAACCATAGTTGGGGGCCCATCATTACCAAATCAAGTCTTAATTATAATAAGAAAAGATCCAACACCAAAGAACTCTCGCACTAATCACTGAATTGCTTTTGATGATTCTAATTTAAAGAGAATAAAGACCCCTCATGAAGACCCACTCATGATTAGTGCAGGGATTGGCGACTCGTGTTACAACATCAAGAGGATCTTGGTCGAGACTGGAAGCTTGGTGGATATTACTCCACTTTTCTTAACATGGGCCTAATAAGAGTGAAACTCTAGCCCACAGCAGGTCCACTATATAGGTTTGATAATTGACTTATACGGGTAGAATGAATAATCAATTTCTTAGTTATACTTGGAGAATTTCCCCAACATGGTACATATTCTATCCAATTCACTATAGTAAAGTCAGAATCAACTTATAATGCTATCTTTGGAAGGTCATTTATGTCGATCTTTAGGATTATTGCCTCTACCCCTCACCTTAAACTGAAATTTCTTACCCCAAGGGGGTTGGCATAGTATGCGAAGATTAACAAGTAGTGTAATCCAACTATCTTAGACAAGCTCAATCATGCCCACCAATTACCCTAAGTATTGAGAATTTTGATCTCTAAAATGTGGACATTCCTCAAATGGCTTCTCCTATATATGGAGACCTTTCTTGTATCCCTTTATCATATGAGCACCCTTCAAGAATGATGCAGATTGGATCATTACTCATAGAAAAAGAAAAGAAAAAGTATGTAGAGTTTCTATATAGAAATCAAGATATTTTTGCATGGACTCCATCAAACATGCCTGGAATCAACCCTGAAATCATCGTGCATTCCCTTAAAGTAAACCCAACGTGCAAGTCAGTTATTAAGAAGAAATAAAATTTTGTACCAGATTGCCAACATGTAATTGAGCAGGATGTTAATAAACTTTTAATGGTTGGATTTATATTGGAAATGCACTATCCCACCTAGTTAGCAAATGTCATTATGGTATGAAAAGCTAGTGGATCTTAGAGAATATTAATGGACTATAGATAACTTAATAAAATTCTAATCGAAGGATATTTTTCCACTTCTTTGTATTGACCAGTTACTCGATACCACCTCTGAACATAAAATGGTTAGTGTTGCGGATCTATGGTTTATGATTTTGCTGATAGCAAACATTCTTATTTCTCTACGATTGCCTTTTGTACTGACATTTCATGTCCACACGATCAGACTGCAATTTGGAACCAGCTCAACATTGGGTAGACTAAGTCTGAGCCAGTTTGTACACTTTTTCCCTTTCTTGAGTCTGATGTATTTGGTTTGGTACCTGATGATTTGTATCTTGGAAGATTTTCTGTTGTTCCCTAAAGATTTCTATTTTTGGTAACATCGTCGATCTATCCAAAAAATAGAAACCCTAATTAGGGCATCCTCATTAAAGCAGTCGTCATATGTTAATCGGCCTGGATGATACCTGTATCGGCCAGGATGATAGGCTCAATTCAGAAACAGTCAACCGCCATAATCAGATTAGGTATTCTTTATTTTAGGAAATTGGCTAGGATGATATACACATCATCTAGGACGATATAACACAATTATGCCTAATTTTATCTGGTATCTTTAGAAAGCATTAATGGCTGATTGATATGATCACATCGTCCGGGACAATCGTAGGATCGGCCGGAACGATGTCCTAGATGATTTACATCGGCCAGCATTGATTCTGGGCGATGATCAGGATGATTGAAATCGATTTTAAACTAATCGGCCGGGACGATCGTGATATCGGCCAAGACGATGTAACCAATTTTCTTCTGATCGTCCTAAATTGTCTTGGGCTGATGAGCTGAATTTGTACTGATCGTACAGGACAATATGCATATCGTCCTGGATGATAATATTGGTTACTTGCATTAATGAGCTCATTTTGAGATATTCTATTTAAGCTATGACATGACACTTTGTAAGTGTCTTTGGCAGCCATTGTAGCTTCATTCTTTTGGGGGAAACTTGAAGAGAGAGCTTGAAAGGGAGTGAGGAAAGGGTGGAGTTTGAGAGAGGGAGAAGATCCTATGAGGGGGGACTCAAGGGAGTGTGGAGGGGGTTCCACACGGTTGCTCCGGCAAGCTCGCACCTGAATACTATCGGATTCAAGGCTTATCTCGAGGGATGTTCACCAAAGAAGAAGATCTCTTTGGTGTCAAAAGACCTGGCGACTCCGCCGCACCGGGGAAGGTGGAAGTGATTTTGTAAGGGCTTCTCCGCCTAGCTGTAGGGGCTAAAGGAGAGACATTTAGTTTTGTGCAATACTTG
>NW_021319929.1:380962-388553 GCF_001605985.2 Dendrobium catenatum
TTTAGTTTTGTGCAATTACTTGGAGGGTGCCTCCAAGGAGTGGACGTAGGTCAAGGTTTTGACCGAACCACTATAAATCCCGGTGTGTTCTTTCTTTATTACTTCCGCATTTAATTTCCGCACTTTGGTTTTTATTGTGGTGATATTGGTATTGATTTGTGTTTTGATTAAAATTATTCTTTTTCAATTCACCTCTCTCTCTTAATTAGCTTTGGGCACTGTTCATAGGGCCTAACAATCCCTAACGAACTTTCAAGTGGTATTAGAGCCACTTTTTAGTGTCATCTGAGCACTTTCAAGTGGTATCAGAGCAAGATTCATAAAATTAGTTTTTAAAAGCTTTTGAATTTTGATCCATGGCTAAATTTTTCAAAATGATAATATTGCAGAAGAATTTCAATCACCATACCACCTTTATTTAAAAATATTACTTTTGATTTTTAAAAAATTTGCATGACTACTTTCTTGCAATCGATTTGATTTTTGCATTGTGGCATATGATTTATCTGGTTATTTATCACCATTATGTATTATTTAATGGAGTTAAAACTGATATTCCTTTTAAACCAATTGAAATAGGGGAAGAACAAGTAAATGCTTAATTGAATGCAAAAATTTTTAAAATTGCTTTTTTCTGTGCTTTAAATTCTGAAGATTTTATGTGTAGTATCCAAGTGCACTACTGGTAAAGAAGTTTGGGATAAACTACACACCATATACGAAGGCACTAAGTGAAATCAAGCAATCCAAGATTGAATATGTTAATGCATGATTTTGAACTGCTTTCCATGAAACCTTTTGAAACGATCTTATACATGTTATACCAGATTCATTCAAATTGTAACATCATTTGCATGCCTTAGGAAAAGATTTTTTAAATTTTGAAAACTTAACAAAATTCTTAGCTGTTTTACTTGAAAAATTTGATACCAAAGTTGTTGCTATTTGTGAATTAAAAATTTTTAATGATTATTCTATTAATAATTTGACTAGCTCACTCATTGCCTATGAGCAAAGTTTGGGTCAAAGACTTTTGGATGCAGGTGAAATAATTGTTCTAAAAGCTTGAAGATACAGAAAGAGATAGCTTAGTTGGGTGACGAATGCAATGACCTTGTCAAGCAAATCATAAAGCTCACCAAAGCATAAGCAAAAGTGAAAAAAAGCTAAAAATGGTAAGGATGTTTCATATTCCTTCTTGACATTATTTGCTTTCGATATAGGAAGCCTGGACATAATAAAAATCAGTGCCCTAATTTAAAAATTTTTTTCTATGAAAGAAAAGGGCAAGGCGAAACAAATTAAACTGGGGAAATAATGAAAAGGCCAAAAAATCTCATGGGAGATCTGATTTCTTAAGCATCGGACCCAATGAGAGATAATGGTTTAAAAGCCTTTTTGTGTCTTTTGTGTTATATTTTTGTTTTTATGTTTTTCATTTTTATTTTGTATTTTTGTTTTGTTTATTCTTTGAAATTTTTATTTTCGTGAAAGTTTTTTCGATTCAACACACGCATTCACTTTTCTAAAAATGAAAATCTACTTCCTATGTTTCTTGAAATTTGGTAGGTTTGTGTTTACTTCTCTAAAACAGTCAAAGGAAGGAAACTCGTGTTTGACTCTCAAATCTCTATTTTCTTAAAAGAGATAATTCTACTTTTTGATTTAAAATCTTTTTATATTTTAAATTAGTCTTTGAAAATAAAATTTTTTATCTCCCTACATTTTATTATATCGCATAGAGATCTTTTGTAAGTTGTTGAATCTACTCATAATTTTCTTAATCAAGACTTCGCTTTATCAATAGGATGGTTTACTTTTATTTTTAAGATTTCAGAAAGGTAGCACTATTAAAAAAAAATTGGTTAATGATGCCAAAAATAAAAGATGCACAAAGATGCCAAATTTGAAAAATATACACAAAGTGTATCAAAAATAAAAAAGATGCGCAAAAGAGCGGTCATTCAAATTGACAAGAGGCATAAAATGAGTCACAAAGTTTAATGTTTACCAATTTCTTTGTACTTCTTAATAGCATTATGAAAACCCCTGCTATTTTTGATACTTGAGTTTGAAAATCTTGATTCCTGATTCAATAATTCGTGCACTAATGCTTCTATAAGATATATTTTATGAAAGGAGTTTTGAAAAATTTCGGTTTCTTTCTCTATATTATTTATGATTTAGATATTGAATTAAAAGTTTTTTAGCCTTTTTTAAAGAATTTGAGTTTGGATTATCAAATTCTGAATTTCTAATCTTTTCTGTTGCTATGCATGTCAATCCAATCCCACTAAGTTTTTTATTAAAACAAGAGATAACTTTCTCATTTTAAGAATATTTATTTTTCACTAGATCAGGAACATTTTTATCTTTTGTTCGTTTGATTTTTATTGTGCCTTCCTCTCTTTTTGATAATGTCAAAGGGGGAGACACGTATTGTTTGAATTTTTGTACTGTTATCATATTTGTACCTTTTTAAAAAAATTTAAAAACAACAAAAAAATTTTTATCTCCCCATTTTAAAAAGTGTTATTCTAGTGAGGGGAGATTTGAAAGAGTATTTATTTTTTTTTTAATTCAAATTGAAATGTTTTGTCATCATCAAAAAGAGGGAGATTGTTGCGGATCTATGGTTTATGATTTTTTGATGATAGCCAACATTCTTATTTCTCTACGATTGACTTGTACTGATATTTTCAGGTCCACACGATCAGACTGCAATTTGGAACCAGCTCAAGCTTGGGTAGACTAGGTCTGAGTCAGTTTGTACACTTTTCCCTTTCTTGAGTCTGATGTATTTGGTTGGCACGAGATATTTGATCTTGGAAGATTTTTTGTTGTTCCTTAAAGATTTCTATTTTTAGTGACATCATCCGAGACGATATTTATATCGTCCTGGACGATCTGTCTAAAAAAAGAAACCCTAATTATCACTCATAAAGCAGCCGTCATATGTTAATCGGCCTGGATGATACCTGTATCGGCCAGGACAATAGACTGAATTCAGAAACAATTAACCGCCATAATCAGATTAGGTATTTCTTTATTTTAGGAAATTGGCGAGGATGATATACACCTCATCCAGGACGAATATAACTCAATTATTGCCTAATTTTATTGGTATCTTTGGAAAGCATTAATGGCTGTATTGATACGATCACATCATCCGGATGATCGTAGGATCAGCAGGGGACGATGTCACTAGACGATTTACATTGGCTAGCATTGATTCTGGGCGATGATAAGGACGATTGAAATCGGTTTTAAACTAATCAGCCCGGACGATCGTGTATCGGCCAAGCTGATGTAACCAATTTTCTTTTGATCGTTCCAAACCTTCTCGGGCTGATGAGCTGAATTTGTACTGATCGTACAGGACGATATGCCTATTAGTCTTGGACGATATGCCATCGTCCTGGACGATAATGTCGGTAACTTGCATTAATGAGCTCGTTTTGAGTACTTCTATTTAAGCTATGACATGACAACTTTGTAAGTGTCTTTGGAAGCCATTGTAGCTTTCGTTCTTTTGGGGAAACTTGAAGAGAGAGCTTGAAAGGGAGTGTAGGAAGGGTGAGTCTGAGAGAGGGAGAAAGATTCTGTGATGGGGACTCAGGAGTGTGGAGGGATTCCATACGGTTGCTCCGGCAGGCGTTACTTAATACGTCAAGATTCAAGTTCTTGTCTCGAGGGAAGTTCACCAAAGAAGAAGATTCTTTTGGTGTCAAAAGACCCGCGACTACACCGCACCAGGGAAGGTGGAAGGGATTTTTAGGCTTCTCCGCCTAGCTGGGAGGCTAAAGTAGGACACCTAGTTTAGTTGCAATACTTTGAGGGTTGCCTCCCAAGGAAAGTGGACGTGGTTCAAGGTACTAAACCACTATAAAAATCGGTGTGTTCTTTCTTTATTATTTCTGCATTTTAATTTTCGCACTTTGGTTTTATTGTGGTAATATTAGCGTAATTTATAGTTTGTTAAAGATTCTTCTTCCAAACTCTCTCCAATGCTTTGCCTATTCATAGCAACCAACTGAACTTTCAAGTTGGTATAAGCACGTTAGTAGTCCTTCTTTATTACTTCCGCATTTAATTTCCGCACTTTGGTTTTTATTGTGGTGATATTGGTATTGATTTGTGTTTTGATTAAAGATTATTCTTTTTCAATTCACCTCTCTCTCTTAATTAGCTTTGGGCCTGTTCATAGGGCCTAACATCCCTAACGAACTTTCAAGTGGTATTAGAGCACTTTTTAGTGTCATCTGAGCACTTTCAAGTGGTATCAGAGCAAGATTCATAAAATTAGTTTTTAAAAGCTTTTGAATTTTGAATCCATGGCTAATTTTTAAATGATAATATTGCAGAAGAGATTTCAATCACCATACCACCTTTATTTAAAAATATTACTTTTGATTTTTAAAAAATTTGCATGACTACTTTCTTGCAATCGATTTGATTTTTGCATTGTGGCATATGATTTATCTGGTTATTTATCACCATTATGTATTATTTAAATGGAGTTAAAACTGATATTCCTTTTAAACCAATGAAATAGGGGAAGAACAAGTAAATGCTTAATTGAATGCAAAAATTTTTAAAATTGCTTTTTTTCTGTGCTTTAAATTCTGAAGATTTTATGTGTAGTATCCAAGTGCACTACTGGTAAGGAAGTTTGGGATAAACTACACACCATATACGAAGGCACTAAGTGAAATCAAGCAATCCAAGATTGAATATGTTAATGCATGATTTTGAACTGCTTTCCATGAAACCTTTTGAAACGATCTTATAACATGTATACCAGATTCATTCAAATTGTAACATCTATTGCATGCCTTAGGAAAAGATTTTTTTAAATTTTGAAAAACTTAACAAAATTCTTAGCTGTTTTACTTGAAAAATTTGATACCAAAGTTGTTGCTTATTGTTGAATTAAAAATTTTTAATGATTATTCTATTAATAATTTGACTAGCTCACTCATTGCCTATGAGCAAAGTTTGGGTCAAAGACTTTTGGATGCAGGTGAAATAATTGTTCTAAAAGCTGAAGATACAGAAAGAGATAGCTTAGTTGGGTGACGAATGCAATGACCATTGATCAAGCAAATCATAAAGCTCACCAAAGCATAAGCAAAAGTGAAAAAAAGCTAAAAATGGTAAGGATGTTCATATTCCTTCTGACATTATTTGCTTTCGATATAGGAAGCCTGGACATATAAAAAATCAGTGCCCTAATTTAAAAATTTTTTTCTATGAAAGAAAAGGGCAAGGCGAAACAAATTTAAACTGGGGAAATAATGAAAAGGCAAAAAATCTCATGGGCAGATCTGATTTCTTAAGCATCGGACCATGAGAGATAATGGTTAAAAGCCTTTTGTGTTTTTGTGTTATATTTTTGTTTTTATGTTTTTCATTTTTATTTTGTATTTTTGTTTTGTTTATTCTTTGAAATTTTTATTTTCGTGAAAGTTTTTTTCTGATCAACACACGCATTCACTTTTCTAAAAATGAAAAATCTACTTCCTATGTTTCTTGAAATCTTTGGTAGGTTGTGTTTTACTTCTCTAAAACAGTCAAAGGAAGGAAACTCGTGTTTTTTGACTCTCAAATCTCTATTTCTTAAAAGAGATAATTCTACTTTTGATTTAAAATCTTTTTCATATTTTAAATTAGTCTTTGAAAATAAAATTTTTTATTTCCCTACATTTTATTTATCGCATAGAGATCTTTTGTAAGTTGTTGAATCTAACTCATAATTTTCTTAATCAAGAATTCGCTTTATCAATAGGATGGGTTTACTTTTATTTTTAAGATTTCAGAAAGGTAGCATATTAAAAAAAAATTGGTTAATGATGCCAAAAATAAAAGATGCACAAAGATGCCAAATTGAAAAATATACACAAAGTGTATCAAAAATAAAAAGATGCGCAAAGAGCGTCATTCAAATTGACAAGAGGCATAAAATGAGTCCACAAAGTTTAATGTTTACCATTCTTATACTTCTTAATAGCTTATGAAAACCCCTGCTATTTTTGATACTTGAGTTTGAAAATCTTGATTCCTGATTCAATAATTCGTGCACTAATCTTCTATAAGATATATTTTATGAAAGGAGTTTTGAAAAATTTCGGTTTCTTTCTCTATATTATTTTATGATTTAGATATTGAATTAAAAAGTTTTTTAGCCTTTTTAAAGAATTTGAGTTTGGATTATCAAATTCTGAATTTCTAATCTTTTCTGGGCTATGCATTGTCAATCCAATCCCACTAAGTTTTTTATTAAAACCAAGAGATAACTTTCTCATTTTAAGAATATTTATTTTTTCACTAGATCAGGGAACATTTTTATCTTTTGTTCGTTTTGATTTTTATTTGTGCCTCCTCTCTTTTTGATAATGTCAAAGAGGGAGAACGTATTGTTGAATTTTTGTACTGTTATCATATTTGTACCTTTTAAAAAAATTTAAAAACAACAAAAAAATTTTTATCTCCCCTATTTTTAAAAAGTGTTATTCTAGTGAGGGGGAGATTTGAAAGAGTATTTATTTTTTTTTAATTCAAATTGAAATGTTTTGTCATCATCAAAAAGAGGGAGATTGTTGCGGATCTATGGTTTATGATTTTGATGATAGCAAACATTCTTATTTCTCTACGATTGCTTTTTGTACTGATATTTCAGGTCCACACGATCAGACTGCAATTTGGAACCAGCTCAAGCTTGGGTAGACTAGGTCTGAGTCAGTTTGTACACTTTTTCCCTTTCTTGAGTCTGATGTATTTGGTTTGGCACCAGATGATTTGTATCTTGGAAGATTTTTTGTTGTTCCTTAAAGATTTCTATTTTTAGTGACATCATCCGAGACGATATTTATATCGTCCTGGACGATCTGTCTAAAAAAAGAAACCCTAATTAGGGCATCCTCATTAAAGCAGCCGTCATATGTTAATCGGCCTGGATGATACCTGTATCGGCCAGGACAATAGACTGAATTCAGAAATAATTAACCGCCATAATCAGATTAGGTATTCTTTATTTTAGGAAATTGGCGAGGATGATATACACATCATCCAGGACGATATAACTCAATTATGCCTAATTTGATCTGGTATCTTTGGAAAGCATTAATGGCTGATTGATACGATCACATCATCCGGGATGATCGTAGGATCAGCAGGGACGATGTCCTAGACGATTTACATTGGCTAGCATTGATTCTGGGCGATGATAAGGACGATTGAAATCGGTTTTAAACTAATCAGCCCGGACGATCGTGTATCGGCCAAGCTGATGTAACCAATTTTCTTCTGATCGTTCCAAACCTTCTCGGGCTGATGAGCTGAATTTGTACTGATCGTACAGGACGATATGCCTATAGTCTTGGACGATATGCCTATCGTCCTGGACGATAATGTCGGTAACTTGCATTAATGAGCTCGTTTTGAGATCTTCTATTTAAGCTATGACATGACACTTTGTAAGTGTCTTTGGAAGCCATTGTAGCTTCGTTCTTTTGGGGGAAACTTGAAGAGAGAGCTTGAAAGGGAGTGAGGAAAGGGTAGAGTTTGAGAGAGGGAGAAGATCCTGTGAGGG
>NW_021319929.1:388653-409736 GCF_001605985.2 Dendrobium catenatum
TGGGGGGCTCAAGGGAGTGGTGGAGGGGGATTCCACATGCGGTGCCGGCATCATTTGCACTTATACCGTCTGTACTAGGACGTCGATTCAAGTCTTGTCCTCGAGGGAAGTTCACCAAACAGAAGAAGATTCTTTGGTGTCAAAAGACCTCGGGACTACACGCCGCACACCAGGGAAAAAGGTGAAGTGATATTTGTTAAGGCTTTCTCAGCCTAGCTGTAGTGGTGCTAAAGTGAGAGACATTTAGCTTTGTGCAAGTACCTTGGAGGTGCCTCCAAGATGTGGACCGCTAGGTCAAGGTTTTGACCTGAAACCACTATAAATCCCCCGGTGTGTTCTTCTTTGATTACTCACGCATTTTAATTTGTCGCTTCTTTTGGTTTTTTATGTTGTGGTGATATTGGCTATTATTTGTGTTTTGTTTAAGAATTTTCTTTTCAAATTCACCGTCTTCTCTCTTAATTTAGCTTTGGGCCTGTCATAGGGCCCTAACATCACCAACTGAACTTTAAGTGTATCAGAGCACTTTTTAGTGTCATCTGAGCACTTTCAGTTAAGCCTATATGGATGCATTACTATGGTTTACCAATATAAATAAGAGGATGGATCTTTTTGCATCGAGAAGAGACTGCAAATGAAACTTGTTTAGGACAAACAAGGGGTACTCACTACATATCTTCTGTCTACTTAGCACCATTTTGGAGCGAACATTATTGGAAGCCACATATCAGTGTCCCAATAAATAATCGTTTTCAAAAGACCTTATTTGGCTATCTAGACCACTCGAATGAGTATGTGATCTGATCGAAGTTGTTGTACTATTTTAGTCTTAGATATTAAGCCCTTGAAATTAAAAGTCCAACTACAATATACCTATAACTTAGCCAATTAAATGTTTTCCACCCTACTACGAGGCTACAATATTGTGAATTAACCTCACCATAAGTATTACTTTTGAGTATACTTCATGAGGCGGTAGGGATTATTCATATTATAGATTAACCCTCCAAGGAGATTTATATTAATTCTTTGAGTCAATATTAATGAACCAAGAGAGATATTGTCGTGCCCACCAGTCCACAAGATAATATAAAAGTGAAAAATATTAGAGGACCAGTAGTATGAAGGAATTGCATGCTATCTCGTTCCCAGTCCCGCTCAAGGAACATAATAATCTAACGCCTTCTTTCAGATACTCAGATTGCACATAGCTAAGGTTCCAGTGAGACTGATGAATGTCAAGAAGCCTTTGAATAGCTTACAAAAAATTTGCAATCTTGCCACACTACATTCTAAACCAATACAAGGAGAAAAATTATATCTATAATCTGGTTTGCTATCACTCTATCTTAGTATTCGAAGAAGAAGAATGTTGTACATGTTCCTATCTATATATGGCTATAAATTTATCCAAAACTAGAAGGAATGTTATCCCACTAGCAGATCAAAATAATATTGAGAAATTAGTAATATAACTTCAGGCTAGATGAAAGCTACAGCCACTACATATTTTACAAGAGACCCTATTATTATCTGGGGTTTTATTACAAAATAATCTACGCATTTACAAAAATATTCATCTTCAAGACGTTACGGCATCTGGTTAGAGTTACAGTACATAGTGTTGTAGGTGGAAGGCTATGTAAAAATTCAGTTCACATTATTCCTAAAGGATCCAATAAAGCAGTACTGGGTAGATTTTTAGTGGTATAAGCTCATTCCCTTCCTCTGACAAACTACTAATGTAACTTCTCCTTCTTCCACCATACTAAACATTATATGTTGATGGAGCTTTTAGGAGTTTACATAGGTTGGTGACAATGAACTTTATTTGATCGCTCCCTAATAATGCGTTTAAATGATTTGAATTTTCAAGTAGAAAATCTCGTATAGAAGATGTTTAATATCAGAGAAAAATTAGCACATCTTCATTATAAATCTTCAGACTCCAGACATGTAACCAATTGCAGGTAAATCCTTATTTCACCCCATTTTATCCAGTATAGACCAACTGTTATTTTTATGTTTCATTATAACATAAAAATCTCTGGCCCAGCTCTTAGATAGATATTGGTATGGATATCCAATAATTAGATCTAATGTGAAATGCGTCCTTACGTATCACAGGTAAATTTGCCCATCCAAGAAAGGCATTCTAGTGTTAGACAACTTGTCCTCTTGAATATTGAAGGAAAGCAATAGCAAGCATAACCCATTTTGAGAAGTCGACAAGACTCTATATTTTAGAAGACGTTTTGGATTAGAATTACTCATAGACACATTGCTGCATAATTCGATTTATACTCCAAGGTAATCACATAGCTCCCAAGCTGTGCAAAAGGTCATTAGGCATCATTACATAGTTATATCATTTAGTTTAAGTGTACGTTGGAGAGAGGATAGGCACGATCTGATCAAGTTTTTTAGTTGGACAATCATCACAAGATTATTCACCAAAAAATGAAAACTTTTCTTTGTTAAAAAATAATTTAGGTGTAATCCATTGTAAAGCGGACATCGACACCACAATTCTATTAGTTCATTTGCACATTAGCAAATTTTGTAGTGACTCACCTTCACCATCAATTATGGTGTCACAACAGTGGCAGTGGATCCTCCTTGGTCAGTGGATCTCCCAAAGAGGGCTGATCACTCACTCGTCATGAAATTTTCTATATGTGTGTAGGATCTTAAGTTAGGTTAGATAAGTGATGTCATGAAACTTTATCTAAAATAGTGGAAAAGCCTTCCTGTATGAATTGAAGAAAGTCTGAAAGGGGTGAGAGGAAGAGAAAGGATTCCTTCACACAATAGATAGGTGCCCTTAGAACTGGTAAAGGGGGAATATGACGCTGGCTACATGGCCCTAGGGAAAAGGTCTCTATGTAAAAAATTGAAAGGAAGATAGAATGAAGGAGAAGAGTTGCAGGAATACACTTTCAAACCCTAGGGGTGTAATTTCATAACAAGGTGGGGTGAGAGTTGGTAGGGGATATTAAGTAGATCTATGCAAAAAAAAAAGAATAAAATTATAATTATAATAATATTGATAAAATTATGTTATAATAAAGTATAATCTACACTTTGGAATCAATATGTGTAAACATTGGCGGACACCTACCACCTCAGCCTATGAAAATTTGCAAAGGACCATTCAATCTCAACCAATCATTATGCACAATAGGGCGTGGATCTTCCCTTGGTCATTGGATTCTCTCAAAGAGGGGATGATCACTTGTCATGAGTTCTCTATAAGGAGGAATCCTGTAGATATAATTATAGGGATGCAACTATCTAAAATTGGGAAAATCCTCCTATATAAGAAGAAGTCTAAAAGGGGGTGAGAGAAGAAACAAGGGATTCCTTCTACCACAAGAGGTTGCCTATGAACTAGGATAGAGAGATATCACCATTTAACAAGGCCAGGGAAGGCTTTTGTTGTAAGATGATAAGGAAGAGAAGAGAGAAGGGAAGGAGGTGCAAAATTTTCATACCCTAGGGGGATTTATTAAATAAGGTGGGGTGAAGTTGAGGATTTTAATTAGGAAGATTGATTAATATAATATTATTATATGACATAAAGACCACAACACACACACACAACACACCATCAACATCACACACACACACATCACACCACACATCAACACACACCATTGACCCAAAGACTCCAGCCTTCATACCTTCTCTACCATTGGCCCACTACTTCCATATTCGGAGATATAGGGCTGCACTTCATGCCAAAACGTTCATGAACATGGGTATGATCAAGCTGGCTAGAGGTCGTGACCTAAGGCAGACTGACAAACATGCCCGGAAGGCCTCATGCAATGGGCCAGGCGGGCCATCGGGCTAGATGGGCTAGCATGCCAGCGGGCTAGTTCAACAGCCAATTCGAGGCCATACCTAATTTTGGCCCGCGAAAAGTTTAAGTTAGACATTTTTTTTAAGGTCTTCAGAACCATATTTTGAGATGTTGTGAACTCTTTTTTCACTTTCAGAACCCATTGAGCTTCACTAATCAATTTTGAGTATTTTAACAAGTTTTGAAACATAAATTCTCAAACTTTTTTCACCCGAATTGATGCGGCCAACTTTAAGGACACACTTAATTTGTAATTAAGTGTAGTTTACTTAGTTGTCATCCTCTCGAGTGGAGGTCCGCATTGAATTCAGAGTGATCGCGCCTCATAAATCACCTGAAAAATTATGATTTTATTATTCAAACAAATTGAAATGCTTCAACATGTAACTTTTGGGCTCGACAAGGTTTTGATGTCCAAAAATAAGGGGCAATGATATATCATCAAAAATTATCTTGATCGGATGAATCTCGAGGCAAAATATCAAGCCTAGAAATTTGTCGCAAATAACATTGGGGACCCATTACAACAAACTTGGATTTCAGTAAACTTATAGTCAAATTAATGTCTCGAAAAGCAAATCAATGACACCGACAAATTTACTCAATCTAGCTCAAATGAACAAGAATCAAAGACCCGAACATTTGGAAAGTCAAACTAATAAATTGGATGTCAAATGATTTTTCCAAACGTACAGCTTATTCGTTGAATCGAGCGGCCTCGACAGACAAATCCAATCGAGCTTGAGATCGTTAATTTTAACATTATTAAGCGCACTCCAATCCTACGATAAAACAAGTCCATGATCAGAAATCAATATCAGCCATTCATTTGAAACACTCCGATACCTACCCTAATCTCTCACTATTAATAGCAATGCCACTTCCATCTCGACTTCTCCCTGATGTCGGACTTGCTCCTATTCGCCCATATTCACCCAATTTTGTGATTTCTTCCGTGTTAGACTTCTACCTAGATCACACCCATCATCGGTATCACTTTTTGTAGGATCCTTCCCTTAATGCCAGACTTTCGTCCATCATTGGGACCTTCTGCTAATTTCATGTATTCTTTTTCCTGCACTACTTTAGTCACTCATCGGGCTTGTGTCCGTCATCGTAACTCACTCCCATCATCGAACTTCTGTATTTCCGTCTTTAGGACTAACATAAACTTCCGTCCGGCCTCGCCAACCGATAGACCGGATTTTTGCTCGAGGTCGAATGTCATAGACTTCCATCCTATCTCCATTTGCCACTAGTTTTTAACCAACGGTTTGAACTTATGTAATCTATCGATCCTCAATTTAAAGGACAAACCAGTTAGCTTAATATATTCAAACATTAGTGGAATATTTCATCTAGGCATGATTCTCATGGTTCCCTTTAAGGGGTTTCCACGAAAAATTCAAGTACTTTTCTTATTATAGTCGGTTTGGTGCTGGATACTTAGCAGCGCTTAAGACTATTACTACCATGAATACTATAGTCCCATAATTTTCTGAATATCCAAAAAGCTCATATTGAATTCTCAATGTATATTATATCATAATGTTAAATTTTACAAAAAGAGCAACTACACTAGGAATTTATTTATAAAATTAATTTTTTCACTAATCTCATTCGAGGCAATAAATCATTTTTAAAAATAGAGATTTTATTTTACTTTATTTGAATGTAAAATTAAAATTATTTTTTCTATTAAACATTAAGGATGTTTTTTAAAAATATATAAATATTTAACTATTTCGATCAAGTAATAAAATTTTTAATTTTATAATATTTTAAATATAATAAAATTTACTTTAAATAATCAAAACAGCCAGGGAACGAATTTTTTTAGCTGTTTAATTGAAATCTACATATGTAGCTTTGGATTATGTCAAATTAAGCATTTTTTTTTTCAAAAAACAAGACCTCTCTGTGCTTTTGTACTATCGCTTAACATGTGTGTTTTTTTTTTTTTTTTGGCACTTTTGGTTGTTTTATTTTTTTTTTTGCTTTCATTAATTTCAGGTTTTTTTGATTCTCTACCTACTAACTATTCTTTTTCTTTTCATTAATGAAACTGGGCTTGCCCGAATTTTCCCAAAAAAAAAAAAAATCTTTCAGAAATCGTTTCCGGGCATTGCAGATTTGATCCTTCGAAGTGCGAAACTGTTTGGTGAGGCGAGAGCTCATCGATCTACCGATCCTCTTCTACATGGGCGGTGACGGGAACTCCTGGCGACTTCTATGCTCTAGAAGAGAGAACCCTGGCTCTACCCGGAGGGAACAGGGTCTTCGGTGGCTGATCGGATCTCCTCTCTCCTCCCATCATTCAACATTAACGTTGTTTCCCTCCTTCCGATGTCTCCACTACCTTCCTAGCGATCCCTGCTCCCCGAACTTTACTAAAGAAGCAGGTCCCTCCCTCATCTGTCATTCCTTCCTCCCTATTGTGAGATTAATGCTTTCATCAGCTTCGGGTTTCCAAATTGAATCTATTATTTTTTTTTTTCACGTGGTGAATCAATATTAGGAGTAGAAAATTTACAAGCAAAAATTTATGAAGAACGATGTAATTGCTAAAAAGCAAATCTGATATGGTTCGAATTGTCACTGAAGAACAGACCTAGGTCAAGTAGACTAAATATATTTGCAAGAGAAATGGACAAGACTGAACGTCGGGGAACACGAAAAGTTTGTCTAGAGAGCAATTGAGTAACCAGAGAAAACCGAAATGTTGTACAGATACGGTGTTTACTGTTGAACGGTTTGGTTTCCTTAGACCCACGAATTCTGGACAGAGATTTGTCCCAGATTGATTGTTAGTTGAATAATTATTGCGCTGATTAACTGAATACCGAAGTTTATACTGAGTTTAGTTGAGTAATGACCGTATGAAGCTGTATTAGAGAGAGTAGTATGAGGAGTATAGTGTTGGGGTAAATGTATGACAGGTTATTATTAGAGATTGCAGCTTATAGTTTCTATGCTGCATTTATTTTCATTGAGGATAGAGCAACATGGAGCTGTCATAAGTCATTTGGTTATTATATATTTTATATTTCTTCTTATATATGCTGTAATTATCTGTATACATATATGTGTATTATTTTTGGTTTTTTTTACTTTGTAGGCTTTTGTTTGGGGTTTCCTGGATAGTATCGTTGGAATCCTGATTGTGATGGTGTGGATAAGTAAGGTTGGATTACATTTATCTTTTCAGTTTATCATGCGTTTTGGCTCTACATTTATAGTTAGATGCCGCTTTCAGCCAGTTTTGGTTTGAGTGATTTAGATGTATTGTTAATAAGTTTGTTGCTTTTGAACAGAACTACAAACCTAATGGCCGGTAGTTTCGCATCCAAAAATTAGTGGCCATTACTCTTAGGAATCCACCATGGCATAGAAGTAAAAATTTTAGGGTATGGGTATGACTTTAAAGAAATCATTAACAGCATTAACTAATATAGAGGTCTTTGTAATTTATATACCCTACTATTTTTTTGTAAAAGCAATTTGGTAGTAAAACCATCAGGTCTAGCACAACTCAGAAAATTCATCTCTTTTAGAACCATTTAAATCTCAATAACATAAGGATTAAGTGATGCCATATGTGTTTCTTTCATCATCAGTACAAGCGACCATAATGAATGGACTGACAAGTCCACATTAAGGAGAGGAATTAAATTTTTTTGTAAAGACCTCCTTAAACATCATTACACCATATACTATAGATTTAATTCACGGAGTGTTAACGATGCTGACTTGCAGATAGGATTTATGTGAACTATTACTAGTCACTCTTTATGATTACAATATTATGATAAAATTTAGTGTTCCTGTCTCCCTCTATCCCAAAGACAGCTTGTAGCAGCTTTTTTGTTTCCAATATTTCCGGTTTCCTCTTCGTCTTAAAGTTTGACCTAAAATTTCCTTTGGCTTTTATATTTTAATTAGTAGATTTAGAAAAGTAATTAAAATGAACCATTCTAACAGACACTCATACTTCGTTTCTTAGCTATCCAAAAGTTAGTGAATAAATTCTGTTGAAACCACATTTGCTTCCCCAGCCACGTTAAATTTTGCTATAAGGACGTTTGACGTTAGCCAAAACGAATGCATGCCCAGTACAATTACTCATTAGGAGGAAAAGGCCGAGCCTTCCAATTATGCTTCACTTCTCAATGATAAGTATATGTAATCATGCATTGTAATACGCCTCACACTTTTTTTTTGTTAATCCTATATATGCTAGGTTTATGGGGCTATTGATCGCATACTTGGTTACGTATATATACTCCAAAAGTAGGGCTTTTGCAAGAGCAGAAAGGGGTGAGCGGGGAGCGTTTTGATTACAATATTCTTCAATATGTGGTTTTGGTCCTGTATCTGTAATGCCACTGCATTGTTAAACACACACACACTCACGTTGCCTACATAGTGCCTTTGGTTCCACGTAATAAGCTACCAGAAAAGACGTACATATAATTGGAGTATGATATCATATCATTAAATCTTCCATATTCCGAAAATTGGGATTTACCTCAACTCTGCTCAGGCCATTAGTGGATAGTGTTGAAGTCGCCTCCAACCAATTCCATCGGAATCATTGTTGATTAGGAAAATTCATAATTTCATCCATAATATATTTCTATGTATTAAGTAACAATGAAGCATAACAAAAGACCCAACAAGAAATAGCAATAGTATATTAGTGTGCCCATTTGGAGGTAGATTCATTAATATATAAGTTTTCCCAATGTTTCCCAGAATATCAAATTTTGTTAGTGCATTATAAAAGAGCAATCCACCCAGTTTTAAACGCATGTTACCATTTTGGAATTCCGAAATCAAAGGTTCAAGAACAATCAAAACAAAATATTTAATTGCTCTGGCAAAGATTCATAACCCTAATCTAGAAGGGGGATACCAATAACCGGGAAATCCCGAATATTACATATGAGGGTTTAACCCACGCCGTTAGACGAGGAAAGAATTTTGAGAGATAGGGCTAAATGAAGTAAAACTTCTAGTAGGATCTGTGCCCTGCCGATATTATTTGTTACTTGACGATTCCCTTAGTTTTTTGCATATCTTCCCTCACCATAGTATATATGCCCTCATGGAAATCTGAAGAGGTATCATGTTTGAAGAGAACAGAAGATATGAATATAGGTGGTAGAAACGACAGTATGCAGCAGATCATATGAAGATCAAGAGGCCTCAGCTATATCCGCGCTTTGAACAACTTTCTTTTGTTTTTTAAATAGCAAGGATTCTAATTTAGTCCTTCCTCCCATAAATGTTACTTGTCTTTTCTCTTTCAGCATTCTCTCCTCAGTTCTTGCCATTATACGCTTCACACCTTAACTTCGTTTGATTACTCGCAACCCTATTCTTCATCTTAACTTACATTTGAAGAGTGAAGCCCTTCATTTTCTTGAGTAACTAAGGAGATGTCCAAGTGATTCTTCAACTTGATTGGAAACCCAGTTTTTATGAAAACTAGAAGAGGCCTCTGGTAAATTAATGATTTTAATCCTTCCTTATCAACTTCATTATTAGGTAAAAATCTGGTAGGGGTCAGTACTTTATAGCGTTGTTGTCACGTCCTGGAGTATGATCTTGTTACTCAGTCTGTATGGGATATGTGACTTGTTGTTTTCACCACCATCATTATTAATTTAAAGAAATATGGTTTACGGGTTATCGCCGTTCCTTATGCTTCTTTTATCTCTGTTCTCGTTTAATTAGGGTGAGCCAAAGATTCATGAATGACCAATTCTGCTGCTTTTGATCAATGATGAAAGAAATAGTCAATGAATTTTTTCAAAGCCCACTTCGTTCTTGGTCTGATTGATAGGCACGAGATTTGTTTGCCTCGGCAGTATTATATTTCTTAGGAGGAATAAGATATTCTCCGAAATGCCGTATTGTTTTTGATTTTGGAATAGTTCATGATAGTTTTGGTGGTTTGGTTTAATTATGTCATTCTTTTCTCCTCAGTCTTTTGCCGGTGTGTGGCGTTGAAGTGCATACCCTTGAACGTTGGCTTGTGTTGGGTGGTTAAATTGATCGGAAAGATGGAGAACATGCGTGACTGAGGAATGTAGCAATTTCGGAGAAGAATTAAAATGGAAATGGCAGATTGTTAATTAGTAGGGGATTAAGTATTTAGTCTGTTAATTAGTAATGCCCGTGCCTTTTGTTGTGACAAATTTACATTCGAATGATTTAGCTTATTTGGTCTTATGCCTGCCCCTTGAATTTTATTAGATATTTTAATGTTTTGCCATGCGTTGTTCCCGTTTGGTCCGTTTTTGATTGTTTAATTTTTGGTTTGATTTTAAATGGTTCATTTATGTGGTTGCGCCTTGCTAGTTCATTTTTGCTCGTCTGTTGATTGTTAATTGATGAGGTGAAAAGAAATCATATTTCATTTTTTATCGGATATTTGTATCTTTGTCATTTAATGAATGGTAGAATTATATTTAGTTTTTTATTGGAATGCATTGGCATTTTGATATGTGTAGACCTCTCTTAATTGTAACCAGACTTTGTCGGATGTGGTTTCGTGATTCCGTTCTTTCCCTTCCGTGCTCTTTTGTCCTTTCTGTTTGTGCATTTTCTCTCTCCGCCAGCATTAACTTTTTAAATTAACTTCTATATTTTTATCTCTGTGCTGATTTTACACATTGTTTTCAGGGCTCCTTACAGTTTTGCTTTCGTGTTTCACTCTTTTATGCAGGTCCGGCTTTGGCACTCAATCCGGCTGTTTTCGGTGACACGGAGATATTACGCGTTATTTGTTGTGTCTGGTTTGCCCTCTCTAATTTCATGTCAGTTCTTCTGATGTTCGTATGGAATTGTCTTTCTTTTTTAGATTTTAGGGCTTTGTTAAATATTTCGAATCATTTGCTTGGCGCGTGTCCGCTCTTTTCTCTCTGTTTTGCCATTTCTTATATTTTAGCTACCTCTTATTGCGTGTCCCTCGTGTTAGAGTTAAGCCTTGCCCATGTCTGTTAATTTTGGTGTTCAGTTTCTGCTACGCTGAAGTTTTTCTTTCTTGATATTTGCTTCTGTCTTCTTGTTGTGTCTTCTAAAATCTTTTGAATCACTATTAGGCTGATATTTTTGCCTTGTTTCTGCCTCTTCTCCTCCAGCGTGATAGTTATTTTATTGGTTGAATTGTATTGGATATTGGATTTAGTTAGATTGTTATGATGTTGTTTGATATTTTAAAATTACTATTGTGAATGTTGCCGCCCCTCCTCTCCCTCTGTCTCGCGCCGGTATAGTGTTTTAGTATGTCCCTGTCACGATGGTGGTGTGCGTCCTACCGTTTTGGTTTGTAAGGTGGTGTTTGTTTTAAGTTAGTTATTAACCTGCATTGGCATAATTTGAAGTCCGGTGAAGTGTTCTTAAACTAATTTACAGGCAATGTCTAGGCCTGCGATTTTTAGTGCTTTGAGGGTTTGGATGATAGTGAGAAAATAAAATATTATTGAGGCTAGGGTTGAGTTGCTAATTAGCTTTTATATGTTAGTAAGAGGGCGGCTTATTATGGATATTCAAAGTTAATTTTGGGGTTTAGTTGACTTCCGCTGGTGGGGGTGAAGTGGATCGGGTTGTCCTTGTCCCCACACTGAAGATAATGGTGTTTGTTGAAGTGAGGGGGGTTGTTACTTGCGTTGGTTACTCAACCTGCTTAGTAGAGTCGATATGTTTGGCTTCACTGTGTCTTCACTATGCATGCCCCGCTTGCGTTGATTCTTTAAGTGAGGTATATAGATGGGGTTGAAGGTTTTTCGTAACCTACAGCGGCCGTGGATCTGGTTGTTAAAAGGATGTCGGAGGCATTATCGATTTCTATCTGTACCGAGAATCTTGAGAGTTAGGGAAATAATAGGGTTGGAATGATGTATAGATAGTTGTAATTTAGAGAGTCAAAAGTCAGATTGGTCGTGAATATATATAATAAAAGATTTTTCGCGTGAGTATAAGCTTGCCCTTTCATTAGGCTGTACTCCCCAAACAGAATGTGTATTTTCTCGCCATGAATTAGTCAACATTTATACATGACTAAATAATTTAGAAGAATCTGCCATTATTTTTAAGTTTTTTAAGTTTAGCAGTTAAAAGTTTATCTTCGCAGTTGTATTTAAGTAACCTCTATATGTTTGGTTAATTAAAGTTATAATGGTTAGTTTATTTAATTGCGGGGTCTTTTCAATTTCTGTCTCTTAGGTGCCTTACTCATCCTTGTCATTCTCTGTTCGCGCTGGTCTTCTCGTTGGGTATCTATTGGTTTTTAGGAGTGCTAGAGGTTTTAATTGAGATGGGGGTAACGGTGCTTTTGTCTTCTTGGTGTTCTTGCTAGTACGCTTCCGCCTTTTTCCCTTTTGGTGCCTGCTGCTGCGGCCCTGTGATGTCGTCTTTGCGCGATCGTTGTTTTTTATGTAGTTTCTTTAATTTTTGGAAAATATCCAGGTTACTTTTGTTAAAAGTGGTTATTTGTTAAGATTTTTATGCTTTTGAAGTCGTTATTTACGCGCTGCTTTCATGAGTCCAGGGCTTTTTCTCGTGCTTCCTTATATGAACACGTCCAATTCTGCTTTTCTTGCTTGCGTTGTTCAGTTTGTTCTTACATCGCCTGCTTCTGCTCTTTGTGCCGAGTGTAGTTTTGATTCGGGGAGTTTATCCCTTTTTGCCGTATGTTGTAGGTTTCTTTTGCTTTCAAGCTTGGGCTTGTTGTTTTTTGGTCTTTTAGCGGCTGGCTTTGTTCTTGTCGGGGTGTGCTCTTATCTGCCTTTCATTTTAATTCATGGTGAGTGCGTCATATTCGCTTGTCGTTGCTGCCTATTTGGTCTTGGGTCTCGGTGCTGGTTTGGTATCCACCGCACCAGGGAAGGTGGAAGTGATTTTGTAAGGGCTTCTCCGCCTAGCTGTGGGGACTAAATGAGAGACACTTAGTTTAGTGCAATACTTGGAGGGTGCCTCCAAGGAGTGGATGTAGGTCAAGGTTTGACTCAACCACTATAAATCCGGTGTGTTCTTTCTTTATTACTTACACATTTAATTTCCGCACTTTGGTTTTTATTGTGGTGATATTGGTATTGATTTGTGTTTTGATTAAAGATTCTTCTTTTCCAATTCACCTCTCTCTCTTAATTAGCTTTGGGCCAGTTCATAGGGCCTAACATCCCCAACGAACTTTCAAGTGGTATCAGAGCACTTTTTAGTGTCATCTGAGCACTTTCAGTTAGCTTTATGGATGCCTACTATGGTTACAATTAAATAAAGATGGATCTTTTTGATGAGGAGGCAATGACTTTTTAGACAAACAAGGGGTTATATTAATATCTCGTTATGCCATTTTAGCGAAACATTATTGGAGCCACATATCAGTGTCCCATAAATAATGTTTTCAAAGACCTTATTGGGCTAACTATGGAAGTATATGTCGATGTTATGTTAGTGAAAAGCCTTGAAAAATTCCAACACATACCTAACTTAGAATAATGTTTCCACCTACTACGAGGCTACAATATGTGAATTAACCCTACCAAGTATTCTTTTTGAGTAACTTCATAAAAGTTCTTAGGGTTCATGATAACCCTCCAAGGGATTAATATTAATTTTGAGCAAATTAAGGAACCAAGAGATATGGTGCCCCCAAGAAATATCAAGGAAATTTAGACACTATTTGAAGGATTGCAATGCTATCTTGTTTCCCAGCCCACTCAAGAGAAAAATATCTACCCTTCTTCAAGATACTCAGATTGCACATAGCTAAGGATTCCAGTGGACTGATGAATGTCAAGAAGCCTTTGAATAGCTACAAAAATATTTGGCATCTCCACCACTACATTCTAAACCAATACAAGGAGAAAAATTATATCTATATCTGGTTGCTATCACTTCTATTTTAGTTTGAGAAGAGAATGTTGTACAATGTCCTATCTATTATGCCAGTAAAATTTTATCCAAAATAGAAGGATGTTATCCACTAGCAGATAAAATAATATTGAAATTAGTTTACTCAGCTAGAAAGCTACACCCATATTTTCAATCCCATATAATTGGGGTTTATACAAATCTACCATTAAAAAATATCATTCAAAAGATAGAGGCATCTGGTAGATTACATAAGTGGTAGGTGGAGCTAGGAGAATTCAGCATCCATCACAGGTACTGGTAGATTTTGTGGTATAATGCATCATTCCCTTCTCTGACAAACTACTATGTACTTCTCCTTCTTCCCCATACTAAACATTATATGTTGATGGAGCTTTTAGGAGTTCTAGCGTTGGTGCAAGAACTTTATTGATCTCCCCTTAATAAACTGCCTTTAAATATGAACTTTCAAGTAGAAAATCTCGTATAGAAGATGTTTAATATCAGGAAAATTTAGCATCTTCATTATATCTTCAGCTCCAGCATGTTAATGAACAGGTAAATCCTTTATTTCCCCCATTTCTCCATAAGACCCTAGTTATTTTCATAAAGAAAAATGCTCTGGCCCAGCTCTTTGATAGATATTGGGTATGAATATCCAATAATTAGGATCTAAATGTGATGCGTCCTTACGTATCACAGGTAAATTGGCCCATCCAAGAAAGGCATTCTAGTGTTAGAACTGTCCCTTGATCTTTGAAGAAAGCAATCAATCACACCATTACCGACAAGACTCTATATGAAGATTTGGATAGACATACTCCACACATTGCTGAAATGTTGATCAACTCCAAAGGGGTGGAAATCACAGCCACACTTGCAAATTAATCTCATTCATAGTTAAGTATATTGGAGGAGGAAGGCACGTCTGATCAGATTTTTTGGGAGCATCATCACAAGATTATTACAAAAATGAAACTTCTTGTTAAAAATAATTAGGGAATCATCTGTAAAGCCGGACACCACATCATTAGCCTTAGCAACTTTGTAGGACCTCCTCTCACCATCATTATGCACAACAGGGCGTGGATCTCCCTTGGTCATTGGATCTCTCAAAGAGGGCTCATCACTCGTCATGAATTTTCTATATGGAGGGATCTTGTAGTTAGATAAGTGATGGAACTTATCTAAAATAGTGGAAAGCCTTCTGTATAAGAAGAAGTCTGAAAGGGGGTGGAAGGAAGAAGGGATTCCTTCTACACAAAGAGGTGCCTTAGAACTAGATAGGGGATATGACCTGTACATGGCCAGGGAAAAGGTCTCTATTGTAAGAAATGAAAGGAAGAGAAGAAAGAAGGGAGGAGGTGCAAACTTTTCAAACCCTAGGGGGTGTTTATAACAAGGTGGGGTGAAGTTGGAGGAGTTAAGGAAGTTGCAAAAAAAAAATATAATTATAATAATATTTTAAATTTGTTAGAAATAATCAGGGAATCATAGGTAACGGCGGACACCACATCCTCAGCCTTAGAAACTTTGCAGGACCTCATCTCACCATCATTATGCACAATAGGGCGTGGATCTCCCTTGGTCATTGGATCTCTCAAAGAGGGGTGATCACTTGTCATGAGTTCTCTATAAGGAGGGATCCTGTAGATATATAAGGGATGCAACTTATCTAAAATTGGGAAAATCCTCCTATATAAGAAGAAGTCTAAAAGGGGGGTGGAAGAAACAAGGGATTCCTTCTACACAGAGAGGTGCCCTAGAACTGGATAGAGGATATCACCTTTACAAAGCCAGGGAAAGGCTTTTGTTGTAAGAAATGAAAGGAAGAGAAGAGAGAAGGGAGGAGGTGCAAAATTTTCATACCCTAGGGGGGATTTATAATAAGGTGGGGTGAAGTTGGAGGAGTTAAGGAAGTTGAATATATATATATATATAGAGACACACACACACACACACACACACACATACAAACACACATACACACACACACATACACACACACCATTGACCCAAGACTCCACCTTCATAACTTCCTCTACCATTGGCCCACTACTTCCATATTCGGGAATATAGGGCTGCAACTTCATGCCAAACGTTCATGAACATGGGTATGATCAAGCTGGCTAGAGGTCGTGACCTAGGCAGACTGCAAACATGGCCCAGGAAGGCCTCATGCATGGGCCAGGCGGGCTAGATGGGCTAGCATGCCAGCGGGCTAGTTCAACAGCCAATTCGAGGCCATACCTAATTTTTGGCCCGAAAAGTTTAAGTTAGACATTTTTAAGGTCTTCAGAACCATATTTTGATGTTGTGAATCATTTTTTTCACTTTCAGAACCCATTAGAGCTTCTACTATCAATTTTGAGTATTTTAACAAGTTTTGAAACATAAATTCTCAACTTTTTTCACCGTAATTGATGCGCCAACTTTAAGACACACTTAATTTGTAATTAAGTGTAGTTTACTTAGTTGTCATCCTCGAGTGGAGGTCCGCATTGACATTCAGAGTGATCGCGCCTCATAATCACCTGAAAATTATGATTTTATTATTCAAACAAATTGAAATGCTTCAACATGTACTTTTGGGCTCGACAAGGTTTGATGTCCAAAAATAAGGGGCAACTGATATATCATCAAAAAATTATCTTGATCGAGCATGAATCTCGAGGCAAAATCAAGCTAGAAATTTCCAAAATTAAATTGGGGACCATTCAAACTTGGATTTCAGTAAACTTATAGTCAAATTAAATGTCTCGAAAAGACAAATCCAATGACACCAAATTTACTCAATCTGAGCTCAAATGAACAAGAATCAAAGACCCGAAGCACATTTGGAAAGTTCAAACTATAAATTGGATGATCAAATGATTTTCAAACGTACCATGCTTATTGTTGAATCGAGCGGCTCGACGAGACAAATCCAACGAGCTTGAGATCGTTAAATTTTAACATTATTAAGGCACTCAAATCCTCGATAAACAGTCCATGATCAAGAAAATCAATATCAGCCATTCATTTGAAACACTCCGAACCTACCCTTAATCTTCTCACTATTTAATAGCAATGCCACTTCCATCGGACTTCTCCCTGATGTCGGACTTCGTCCTATTGCCTACTTCCACCAATTATTGGATTTCTTCCCGTCGTTAGACTTCTACTAGATCACCACCCATCATCGAACTTTTGTAGGATCTTTCCTTAATGCCAGACTTTCGTCCATCATTGGACTTCTGCCTATTTATGTACTTTTTCCTGACACTAGACTTTAGTCCATCATCGGGCTTGTGTCCGTCATCGTACTTCCTCCCATCATCGAACTTCTGTCCGTCGTAGGACTAACATTAAACTTCCGCTCGGCCGCCAACTGATAGAGGATTTTTGCTCGAGCGTCGAATGTCATTAGACTTCCATCCTATCTCCATTTGCCACTAGTTTTTAACCCAACGGTTGACTTATGTAATCTGATCGTCCTCAATTTAAAGGACAAACCAGTTAGTTGTAATATATTCAAACATTAGTGGAATCATTTCATCTAGGCATGATTTCATGGTTTTTCCCTTTAGGGTTTTCCACGTAAAAATTCAAGTATTTCTTTTTACTCGGTTTGTGTGCTGGATACTCATGCAGTGCTAAGACGTATATTTTACTACCATGAATACTATAGCCCACAACAATTCTGAATTCCAAAAAAGCTCTATTGAATTCTCAATGTATATTAAATATCATAAATGTTAAATATTTACAACCAAACAACTACATAGGAATTTATTTATAAAATTAATTTTTTCACTAATCTCATTCGGAGGCAAAAATCATTTTTAAAAAATAGAGATTTTATTTTACTTATTTTGAATGTAAAATTAAAATTATTTTTCTATTAAACATTAAGGATGTTTTTTAAAAATATATAAAAATTTAACTATTTCGATCAAATAATAAAATTTTAATTTTATTAAATTTTAAATATAAAAATTTACTTTAAATAATCAAAACAGCCATGGGAACGAATTTTATAGCTGTTTATTGAAATCTACATATTGTACTTTGGATTATGTCAAATTAGCAATTTTTTTTTTCAAAAACAAACCTCTCTTGTGCTTTTGTAACTATCTCTTACATGTGTTTTTTGATGTCAAGTATGAGTTTTGGGTGGTATAAGAGTAATATTAAACTTTGAGGTGTTAGATATGTAAATGATTAGAAATATAGTGGTATGTATGTAAATTTCCCTTTTTTTTTGGCACTTTAGGTGTTTATTTTTCTTTTGCTTTCACTAATTTCAAGTTTTTTGATCTTCTACCTATGCAACTAATTTTTTTCTTTTCATTAATGAAAATGGGCTTGCCCGAATTTTCCCAAAAAAAAAAAATCTTTCAGAAATCGGTTTCCGGGCTTTGCAGATTTGATCCTTCGAAGTGCGAAACTGTTTGGTGAGGCGAGAGCTCATCGATCTACCGATCCTCTTCTACATGGGCGGTGACGGGAAACTCCTGCGACTTCTATGCTCTAAGAAGACCCTGCTCTACCCGAGGGAACAGGGTCTTCGGTGGCTGATCGGATCTCCTCTCTTCCTCCCATCATTCAACGTTGTTTCCTCCTTCCGATGTCTCCACTACCTACCTAGCGATCCCTGCTCCCCGAACTTTACTAAAGAAGCAGGTCCCTCCCTCATCTGTCATTCCTTTCTCCCTATTGTGAGATTAATGCTTTCATCAGCTTCGGGTTTCCAAATTGAATCTATTATTTTTTTTTCACGTGGTGAATCAATATTAGGAGTAGAAATTTACAAGCAAAAATTTATGAAGAACGATGTAATTTTGCAAACAAGTGTATTCGTGTTTTATGTGAAGTTTGGTTTCCTTAGACCCACGAATTTGTGAATATTATTGCGCTGATTTAACTGATACCGAGTTTTACTAGTTAGTTGAGTATGACTCGTATAGAAGCTGTAGAGAAGAGAGTATTGAGGAGTAAGAATGACAGGATAAGAGACAGCTAAATTCACTGCATTACATTGAAAGAGCAACATGGATGCTGTCATACATTTGGATATATTATACTCTAATGCTTGTAACCTGATACATAAGGGTATATAGGTAGTTGAGAGATCGTGGACTGATGGAGAGGAAAGAGGTTTCTGTTATAGCTCTATATCTGAGATTAAATCTTTTGGTAGAGTAGTGACTGAGGTTGGTAGTGCCTGCAGCCATGCAGGCCACCGGTCTGAATTTGATTGGAAAATTGATAGTGATTTGTTACCTACCCTCAAGATAATGCTCCGTGGATTGTATTGCTAGCTTGCTTTGAAGGCCGTGGTAGTGAGGGACAGGTAAGGACTTAGTAAGAATGTCTACAATTTGATCGTAGATGGTGACGCGATGCACATGAATTTCTTTGGAGTGTATGTCATAATAGATGAAGTAATAATCAATCTTGATATGTTTGATGCGTGTATGAAATGTCGGGTTGTTTGCTGGTGCCATGGCAGACATGTTGTCACAATGGATTGAAGTGCTGAATTCCTAAGGTAATCATTGTACCCAAATAACTTCGGTTACATATGTAGCTAAGGATCTGTGCTTAACTTTTGTGGAGGATTGTGTCACCATGGATTTTTTCTTGACACTCCATGAATTAAGGGTCATTCCTAGGAAGAGGTAATATCCAATTGTGGATTTTTGATCTTCAATGTTACTGGCCAAATCCGAGTTTGAATAGAATTGTAGGTAAGGTCATTGATAGTGTTGGGTAGATTGTGTTTTTGATGCCATTTAAGGTTCAAATACGATCTTTTATGCTATCATTGGCATTGCCAATGATAATGATTTTGTCTATATAAACTAAATTGTAGATGGGTTTGTTGTTGCAATTGTAAATGAGTAGAGGGGTCTGCAGTGTTTAGTTTGAAACCATAAGCAAGGAGGTGATTTAAGAAGGCCGAGTACCATTGCTCCGGTGCTTGGTTGAGATCATATATGACTTTTTGTAGAAGGCACATGTGTTATTGGATATTGTGGATCTACAAGTCTTAGTGGTTGGGATATGTGGACGATGTCATAAAGCTTGCCATGGATAAATGCATTCGAGATGTTGAACTGAAGAACTGATCAGTGTTGGTGAGTGGCAATTGTGAAAGGAATGCGAATAGTTGGCATTTTAGGAATTTGGACTAAATGTCTCATTTGTAGTATATGTTTTGTGATTTGAAGCCATGTGTGATAGGATGTGCTTTGTGGCATGTTATTGTGTTGTCAGCATTGTATTTTGTTTTGTAAGTCCACATGTAGCCAAGAACATTGTGATGTGATAGCGGAGGAACTAAGGCCAATGAACAAGTTTGATGGCTTGTGTGAAATAGGTGGGGTCTGGTGAGATAGTGATTTGGTGAACTTGGTCGAATAAGATTTTTGGTTTTATAGCAATTTTGTATGTAGTGTATAGGTAGGTTAAGATGGCTATGTTGTTGAAATGGTTAAGTGGTGATGTAAGCAAAGGGGGGGTCAAATCAAACTCAAAAAAATTTGGTTTTGACTTCCCTTGAGCTTGCTAGCTCATTAATTTTTGAGGTAAGATTTAGCTCATTATGAGCTGGTTTTTAGTTCATTTATTGAACTAAGAGTTAGCTCACTATGAGCTATGTTTTTTAGTTCACTTATTAATAGCTCATTAATGTTGTCTCTTCTCCTTCCCCTTGTCTTTTTGTTTCCCGTGCCTTGGCTCCTTGGTTCCCACGGCTGCCTCCTTGGTTCTTGCGGTTGCCTCTTCGGGTTCCGCCTGGGCTGTTTTCCGTGACTTTTGGGGGGCTTTTCCGTGGCTTTGGTGCTTCGTTTCTTGGAGTTGACTGTTGGCTTTTCATTTCCCTCATTTATATTATGAATATGAAAGGTCATTGTGGCTATTTGTATTCCCCTCTCTTGTCTATAAATATAAGTTGTTTTGGGATGTTTTAGATATGTTATGTGAATGATTTTTGGAAATGTAAACTTGCGGGTTTGTTGGAAAAACTTGCGAGCTTGTTCCATTCTCCTTCTCTTCTCTCTTTGGAAATCTCGCGAGCTCTTTCCGCCGTTCGTCTTAGTTTCTAATCTCTTTCGTCTCTCCGCAAGTATCCACCTCACATGTATCCTTCTTCTCTTGGAAAGCAAGTTTAGGGTGTCTTCTTTGAGTCGTTTATGTGAGTCAAGTTTGTAAGTGTCCAAGTTGTAATAGTTTTTTTTTAATATGAAAGTTGTTTTTTAGTTCAATTGTCATATTTTGTGTCTTTTTTAGCAATTCATATCATTTTCTATTTTGTAGAAAGGTTTTGTTTTTGTGATAAAAAATTTGGGTC
>NW_021319929.1:410664-443329 GCF_001605985.2 Dendrobium catenatum
CCGTTGTGGAGTAATTTTATTTCTCTTCATTGATTGGATGAACGAGTATGTGCTCCAATTTCTTTCACAACAGGATGAGGATGAAATTTGACCAAGCAATTTTATGGTGATTGTTTGAAGTAGAGGTGCTGAAGCTCCATGTATAATCCACCACATTTTCGGATCAATTCTCCACCTATCACGCAATGACTCTTGGTCACCAAAGTCCTCTAAATAACCAAAAAATTTAGCAAGCTCAATATTGACACTTCTTCTCTTCTCCTCATTTGGAAAATAACGCTTCAAACATGTCTTCCTCATATTTGAAATTTCTAAATCTTTATGTGGAGAAACTCTTTGAGGATCCTCTTGAAGCCATTCTTTAGTTGAATACCTTCAAAAAATATTACAAGTAAATAATAAAAAATGTTGAAATTACTAAACAACAAATTGTAAATTAATAATATAAAAATATTGAAATTTACCTGGGATTTAGTGAGTGAGCCAAACAATGTAAAGGTATATTACTTTTGCTCCACCTATATTCTAGAATAGCATAAATAATATCCCAAAAGCTTGAGTCTTCATGAACTGCTTTCCTCTCATGTCTATATATAATTTCTTTTACTTTGGCTAGCATTGAATCCCACATCTCATAAATGAGATGTAAAAAAGACTTATCTGTATCCACTACTCTCAACATCTCATAAATTGGATCTCTGAAGTTTAAGATGTATTCAATCTCATCCCACCATAAATTATCTAAAAGCTTCTCCTTTATATACTTAGCTTTTCCAACATCATCTTCCCTATAACAGGACCATTTGTCACTGATCACCATAGCTTGAAGAGCATTTTTAATTTTTTTGAATTTTAAACATCACTATAATTGAGACAAACTGAGTTTCAGCTACTGCAAGCATCTTCAAATTCGAAAAATCATTGAACATAGAGAGTCTCATAGAGTGATTCATAATAAATTTTCTAATTACAACTGCATCTCCAACAATCACAGTGATCCAATGATATTCATTATATGTGATTTCGTTTGCCTCGGTATTCTTAACTGCACAAATGTTATTCAAGGCAAGATTAAGCGTATGCATAACACATGGTGTCCAGAAAATATAAGGATAGGCTTGTTCTACTTCTTGGTACCATTCGGTACCCCTCTATACCGAGCAGTACCGAGCGATATAGAGTGGTACCTAGTTCCGATACCGAGCGGTACTGAGTTCTAGTATCGCTCAATACCGAGAGGTACTAAGCAGTACCGAGCAGTACCAAGTACCGAGCTGTACTGAATTCTAGTATCGCTCGGTACCGAGCAGTGCCGAGCAATACCGAACGATATCGAGTACCGAGCGGTACCAAGCAGTACTGAGCGGTACCGAGTACTAAGCACCTAAGCAGTATCGAGTACCAAGCGGTACCGAGTTCTGGTACTGAGCCTACGATTAAGAAAATGAAGAACGGAGAAAACGAACCTTCAATGCTCACGTCGCCTTCACCGTTCGTGTTGTCGATCCGCTCCGTTAATGAAGGATTTTGTCGGCTTTAATGCTCGCGTCGTCGAGCCTCTTTCCTCTTTGTCGACGAAGGATGATCTTCTCCGCTTCTATGCTCATTTCGTCGAGCAGGTCCTTCGACTATAACGAAGAAAACGACTGTGCGAAAACGAAAAACCTAGCTCGCCGAAATGTTTAAGCCGCATAAATGAACAAGGATATCGAACGGATAACCGAAATGAATAGGGCAAATTGCGGCTCTATTTTTTTTTAATATCCGATCAAATTTAAATAATATTTTAATTGGACATGGCAAAGCCGTATCCGACATGTATCCGTGCTGTATCGGAGGCGTATCCGTATCCGACACGTGTCCGATACAACATGCCTCGTAAATAGGCATATCCGTGCAACATAGCTTATGGATAATGAAAGCAGGAGCCACCCAGACACCTTTAGGTGAGAGTAGGTAGGAGACTTTTGGTAGAGGAGTTTATATATGTGTTTTTAGAGGGTTGATAGGATAGGCTACGGTGAGAAGAGAGTCTACCCAAAATTTGAGGGGAAGATTGGCTTTTAGAATAAGAGCATGGATAGAAATGGTGGTGTTTTTGTTCTGCTAATCCATTTTGTTCTGATGTGTATGGGCACCTTAATTTGTGGATGATGCCATGAGTTAGAAGGTGATTGTGAAGAGAATTATTGGTTAATTCATCACCACCATCGTTGCAAAGATATTTTGTGTTTGCTGAATTAATTTTCTACCATGAATTGAAGATTAATGAATTTTTGAGTTGTTTCAAATTGTTTGAATGTAGGGTAGGTCCAACAAAAACGAGATGGTGCATTAGTATAAAAAACATGATATTTATAATTATAAATTAAAACTACTGGGGATGATCCCCATACATCAGAGTATTAGGGGTGCCAAAATGAGTTAATGAATCAGGTTCGAGTCTGACCTGAAATTGACCCAATCATAATCCGATCAACCTAAACTCGTCCCGTTTAATAAACATGTAAAAAAGATGGACCCAAACCTGACCTGCTAGCAACCTGAATGGCCCGAACCTAACTCGATAACTAGTTTTGCTTTAACAAAATTTTTATAACTTATTAAAAATAAGAAGATCATACCAACAAATAGAAGAATTTAAGGGAAAAAATATTAAATGGATCATTTTTGGGTCAAAATCGGATTAGTGGGTCAACCTGATCCTGACCCGTTTAATAAACGGGTTCAAATTCTCGACTCAAATCCTTTTTATTTTTTAAACGAGTCAACTCAAACTCAAAATTTTTGGGTTGGGTTAGCGGGCCAGGCCATATATTGTCACCACTATAGAGTATAGCATTTCTAAAGACTAAGAAGTGGTTGAACATTTACTAATGGCAGTGTATGACATTTTGTGATGCCACAAGTATTGTGGAAAAAGAAAACTATGGATATATGACAAGCTTTTTTTTTTTTTTTAATTTAAATTGTTGACATAATCTGTGAATGAGGGTGACCCAAATGCCTATGCCAATTGTTGTTGGTGGAGTTGGAGAGTAGTGTTATAATTGGAGGGCTTGGCATGGTATGAGCAATGGAGTAGAGACCTCTATGGCAGTTGCCGTGAAAAAGTTGAATGATTTTCTGGTTTTGGATGCAAAAATCACTGCATCAAAAGTGATTGAGCAATTATTTTTTGTTTCTTATTTGTGAATGGATAAATGATTGCATGACAATTTTGGAGTATGAAGGAGATGGGAGAGAAGAAGCTTATGGGTTGGTCAGTTGGTGTAGGGAGAATACCATTTTCGATGTGGGTTATGGCTACACTGCTACTATTTTTGTCAGTAACTTGGTCAATTCTTGTGTATGAAGACTATTGCTATGGATTTTCTAGCATAGGATTGAGATGAAGAGGAGGTACTAGAGTCTAAAAACCACTCTGATGTTGTTGAGCAAAGTTATAAGTACATGTTGGTTTTGACTACTGGAGAGGGGATTATCTTATGGGTTTGCACAGTGCCAACAATCTACTATCAAATGGCCATTCTTGCCACATATTTGGGAAATTATGAACAAATTTATCTTATAGAGTTTTAACACCCCCCCTCCCGCGGCTAGGAGCCTCTTGTGCCATGGTTGCTGAATGCTTGAAGACAAGGGTGGAGTTGCTGATCATGAGCTCCTTCATAGATTCAACAACGGTGTTGATCTCTTCACTGCACAATAGCGACTAGTGTGTAGAAATCATCGAGAATTATCAGTGTGAGTTCGGTACAGATGGGTGTCTTGAAAGCTTTGATATCTTGGAGGTAATCCGCTAAGTGTATATTGTATGATGCCTTTATTGTAGATTGACTATCCTATAGCCACGGTATTGTAGACGATGGATTTAGCCTTTGTAAGTATTTTGTCATAGTTTGATTCTTGATATAGATGTGATGCAGCTCAATATTGAGCTGAATACTCTTGATATGTTGGAGGACTGCAACCATTTTTCAGATTATATCCATGTTGCAGAGGTGCTCTCAAGATTCAGGACATACGGCAGGATGATGCTTGAGAGTGTAGAGACCATGGCGGTTGCTATATTTTGATCAACCTGTTGCCAAGTGTTGTATTTTGGGTTTACAATGAATTGCCTATTGCCATCAGGAATAAATTTGGGTGGTCAGTGGTCTGACTCAAGTAGAACTTCTCAAACCCTTTTGCCTTGAAGAGTTTGCGTATATGGGCTGTCCAAATGGGATAGTTGTCATTAGAGAGAGGCATTGTTTCACTGGATCTGATGTTTGCCATGAGGAATTTGAGAGGAGGAATGACCGTGTCAGCCATTTGGGAAAGAAAAGGGGTTCGGTGCTGACTGTGGCTTGTAGAGGAGTTAGGCTGGTCTACTTACAGGAGCGTATGCTGTTAGGCTGGATCTCTGATACCATGTTAGAATTGTATAGAAGCTATAGAGAACGGAGTATTAAGTAAGAATAAGAAGATAAGAGGCAACTAAAGGCATTGCATTATATTGAAAGAGAAATATGGATGTGGTGATACATTTTGTTATATAATACATTACTACACTTATACTTGCAGCCTGATACATAAGGTTATAGAGGTAATTGAGTGATCATGAACTGATGGTGAGGATAGAGGTCTCTGTCATAGCTCTATGGCTGAGATGAATCCTTTGGCAGAGGTGACTGAGGTAGTAGTCTGCAGCTAGGCAGGCCAGGGGTCTGAATTTGATTGGAAGACTGATAGTGGGTTGTTACGTTGTTTGCAGGGCATTGCAAGGCTCTAAAAAGAATGTAAAATGTTAATCAAATCCCTCAAGAGAAAGAAGGATGAAGGTCTTTGATTGATGGATGGTGCTTTGAGGAGCAAATGTTTAGTTATAATTCTATTTATTGATCTTATTTTTATAGAGTTATTCTGTCATGTGGTTGTTCATGTTATGATAGTCTTTTGTTGAGGGAGTTTGATCGTTTTTGGGTAGGGGTTTCATGATCAAGGAATCTATTCCATGTTAGCAAAAAGTGAGTCCAGTGTCTGACTAGGGAGAAAAAAAGATAAATAAAGTCCTGCGTTGATGAATAGAATGTATGTTGCATGTTCCTAATGCATTAAGTTTGCAAATTTGCTTTAAGGCTTGCACAATTTAGCTTATTCTCAAGAGAACTGAGCTATGGCTCCTAGTACAGGTATTTTCCTTGAATGGCAGCATTGTGAGATCACAACTGAGATGTTTGTATTGATGGAATATTTTGAAGTGGTTTCAGTATTGAAGAAACGTTTTGTGGATTTATGTCTTGAAACCTCAAAAAACTCTTTCTTTAGCTTTTGCACATTCTGAAGGATATTCTTAAAAGAAACTTGTATAGAACCTAGAAAAACTGAGAAACTTTTCTTATTTACCTAACTACTAAATGAACACAAACCAATTGCCTCCAAATTTTATTTAGCTTTGTGTCAATCAGTATGCGCAAAAAACTTTATTTGGGAATGTTAGGACATAGTTTTAGCTCATTTTTTGCTAATACCTACTCTTGTTGGTGCACCCAGATGTTTACCCTAGTTTTTTTTTCTGGAAAATAGGTTGAATCTTGGTGGCAGTGGCCATAAATAATGTAATTGGGTGGAAGCAAAAAAATTCTTTATGATTTTGAAGCAGTGACCCTAAACCCTAAACCCTATCAAAATGACATTTTTATGTGGCTCAACAATTCCTAAAGTTGCTATTAGGTTTCTTTATGATTTTCAGTAGAAATGGTATTGTTCACTTCCAAGTTCTAGTTTTCAAGCTATGATGCAAATATTTATAATTGAAAATATAAATTAAGGATATGAATTGGACATGACATTATAATATTATATTTTAAAAGTCAAGAAATATATAATAATTTCACAATTAAATAAATATGAAATAAGTTCATATAATAATAAATTTATTTCAATTGTTTATAAAATTAAATACATATTTCAAATTATTAAATATCTTAAATTCAATTGAAGAAAAAATTATCGCATGATATTATAGATTGTTAACTTGAAGTTAAAAAATTGATTCTTTTGTAAAAAAATAAAAATAAACATTATGAGAAATCACATCAAATTAGAGAAACATAAGGAAAATAAATTTATTGTTGAGTAATTATTAGGTTATTTAAGTAATTGATTTCAATATAAAAGAGAATGATCATGTTAGCCTAAATTATTTATGTAAAATACTTTTAAAATTAAAATTATTATTCGAGGCATATGTGCTAGAAATGTATATCCGTTAAATTTTATTGTTTCTTTTAATTGAACACATAGATACATGTGTTGGGTAGGTGTCAGGTTCCTGCACATGTCCGACATGATATGCTTCATCATTCTGAAGTGATAGTGCATTATAATTTTCAAGCTTTCTTTCTTTTTATTGTAGTGTATATTTTCTTGTGATGCTATGTCATAGCTTGTTGCGTGTCCACAAAATTTGTCTTAGTAAAGTTGGTTTTGCTAGACTTATACAATGTCCACAATTAGTGTGTCTATTCACTTCACTTGACTGGGCATAATTTGGCTTTTCAGTTCAGCACATCGCTTTACATTTTGCTCTTTGAAGTAAATAAAACCAGTCACATTGCACATTGCCCTTTGAAACCTAACTAAAATGTATCAAACTAATCTTTGAGAAAGTTTTTTAAAAAATTAAAATCCATATTATCTTCTGTTGTATCCAACCTAGTATTGTTGAGTGTTGTGGTATTTTAAAGGTTCCGTTGGGTTTATATATATATATATATATATATATAAAGAGCAATGTTTAAAATTGCGTATTCGAGTATTGGGGCGTTTTTCATTCGTGAGACGAGGTGTAAGCCTCAAGGCGCCTCAAAATCAAAAGATTGCGTAAATATAAAATGATAAATTTTTTATATACTAATGAGTGAATAATATAAAACATAAAAAAGCATAAGACATGAAGTGAAATCAAAATATCCCAATAATAAGACAACATGAAATATAGTTCAACTCAAAATTCTATCTTTCTCAAATCCCTGTATTCTTTTCATTAACATATAATTCCAATTTCCAAAAATAAATAGCAATGACATATCACATAAGAACTCATAAGTCATCAGCACTGTCATCACTAAAGGGTTCTTCATTTGAATCATCATTATGATGAATTGCTCTCTCCCTTTGCTCCTCTCCTATAGAGTCTAATGTCGGTCATTTACTTCAAGATTTATGTAAGTTTTATATATATATAGCGTGAGGCGTAAGCCTCATGCCAGTGAGGCGAGGCGGGCCTCAACCAAGTTGAGGTGCAAGCCTCATAAAAAAAACTCGAGGTGTAAGCATCGAGGCATTTTTTACTGGAATTGCGCAAAGGCGGGCCTCAAGGCGAGCCTCATATTGCGCAATTTTAAACCATGATAAAGAGAGAGAGAGAGAGAGAGAGAGAGAGAGAGAGAGAGAGAGAGAAGGATCAAAATGGTTCCTCATCTCTTTGTAAGAGGCCAAAATGGTCCTCAACTCTTTTGAGGGATCAATTTTGGTCCCTTAGCTTCTTAAAAAGGGGTCTTTTTGATCCTAACATTAAATTTTGGGGTTAATGATGATAAATCAAGATGAATTTTAGTCATTTTTTGATTAAATTATTTATTAAATGTTATTTCTAAGTAATAGTAATAAAAAAAATTATTAGACATTTCTTTAATAAAAAAATTATTAATAATTCTAGTTGTAATTTCAAAAATGATTAATAATTCTAGTTTTATTTTAGGATCATTATAGACTAGATTTATTATTAAAGAAATATTTAATAAATAAAAAATACTATTATTTTGAAATTATATTTAATAAATAACTTAATTAAAAAAATGACCAAAATACCCCTTGATCTAACATCATTAACCTCAAAATTTAATGTTAGGACAAAAAAGGCCCCTTTTTAAGGAATTGAGGGACTAAATTGGTCCCTTAAAAGAGTTGGGATCATTTTGGTCCCTCACAAAGAGTTGAAGGACTTTTTTGATCCTTCTCTCTCTCTCTCTCTCTCTCTCTCTCTCTCTATATATATATATATATATATATATCTTGCTTTTTGAAGTATCTTTGCTATTTTGCTTCTTCTACTCATAATTTCCTGCTTTTTAATTGAGACTTTATAGCACGCCTTTTCCTCCTATGCTTCCACACTTTTTGTTCTTCTGCCTTTATGTACCTTTCTTCATTGTATCAATCCGTTTGTTTTGTAGTTAATAGATGTTTAGCTTGATATGCGGATTTCAGCATAAATCTACCTATGCTTTGTTTAAAACAGATGATATCCGGACATTACTCATCCGAGGGTTTGATATAGTTGGAGCGCTATTGATTAACAATGGAGACATGGAGTTTAATGCTAGAAAGGCAGCAGAAGCTTCCTGTAAGATGAGGAGTTATCTTTCAGTAAATGCTGAACATCATGACATAATTGGAGCAGCTGCTGATTTAAATAGTGACTCGATCCAGTTTTTTAAGTATGAAATGGGAAATTTTAAAAATGTTGAATCATTCAGTACCATTTCATATGAAACCGATCCTGAGAAGCTAGTGTGGGAGAAAGGCTGTCTTACTAGGTGTGAGTTGGCGTTAAAATTTCCCATTTATTCTCCTGGAAATATAGCATCAGGTAAATGTTTGATTTTATAATTTAAGTGGCGTCTGGATAAAAACTCAGTTTTACTTTATTACTCTTTTTTTTGTCATTTCATGTTGTATTGATTAATTTCTGTTTATGCATGAAAAATTTATTACTCTATGCTGTCAACTTAATTTTTTAGAAGGCATACATGGAAAATTTTCAAAGCAATGCCTATTACAAAGGGTTTTAAAAAACGTACCCTTGAAACTTCTATCGTGATCAGCGTACAAATTGTCCTTGATACTTATGTTTCTTGCTTTGCTTAAGGCCTTAGCAACTTATACTCATAATTCTACAGTAAAATAAATTTTGGACTCAGAACTTTCATTGTCTTCTCCTCTCTATTGAAAATCCATTCAAGTTTTTGCGAAACAGAACCTTCTTTTATCTTGATTGTTTGGCATCATTTTTCTTCTTCTGGTTTACAGACTTTCCCGTCTGAAATTCAAATGTGTATTGTCTGTAGAAAGTTTAGATTAGTTAATTATTTATTCGTTTTCTTTTTTCTTACTTCATGTATTTGCATCATAAATAGCAAATGCTATTTTCTTTTTTAAAAATAAATTTGAAGCAGAACCTTTTACCTAGGATTTTAGTATTCTAATTTGCACATTTTTCTCTATAAACATCTAGTTCATGTAAGTTACGCCTGTTGCGCATCCATGTTATTGATAATTATTTGATAAGATGGAAAAAAAATCACAAAATATTTTTTAAACTATTCGTGTATGGCCAATGTAGTCCCAGAGTATCAAGTTGTCCCAATTTATTTCATCGACTATATAAAATTGATCCAAAATAGTTCCTCATATTATAATTGTGATATAAAATTGATCTCAATTTAGTCCCTCGATTTTACGAAATTGATCCCAATTTAGTCCAATGGGATAATTTTGGATCAATTTTGTATAGTTGAGGGAATAAATTGAAGCAACGTTATACTCTGGGACTAAAATTACCATATACGAATTATCGGGGGACTATTTTGAAATTTAACCTTTGATAAAATAATTATTCATAATATTCATTATAGTTATCAATCCATTCAAAATTTTTATGTTTTTTTTATTGCATTTGAATTTTTTATGTTTATTAAGTGATTTACTAAATTTATGAATCATGTTTTTTTTTTTTAATTTTTAATTCGAGGCTATAGAGGATTTAGAAAAAATATCTAAATAAGATTTTAATATCGATTTTATAGAATGCCACAGACTGGTGGCATTGGCTAATTCTCCAAAATTACTTATGCACCACCTATGTGAATTAATGTTTGATTGTGATCCTGGTTTCAACTTTTGTTTTTTCTTTGGTTAAATTAATGGTTCCCATATTATGGACAGCTTTAGGCAAAGAAGCTAGTCAATGAAATTAAAATTAGGATATGAACTTTGAATATATGTTCTCTTATAGAAAAATTAATTGAATTAATATATGTTATGATTCATAGGAAGATAAATATTATATATATATTCAGAAAACTAAATGGCTTGGAAAGAAGATTGAGGAGATTGATAGTCTAGACTTTAAACTATAATATTTAGGTAGTTGTACTAGAAATGATGTTGGTGTGATTATTAAGAAGATTTTGGAGGATAATATTGTAGAAATTAATAGAATCGGTGATAAAATTATAATTTTAAAATTGTTGTTGATGCTAAAATTATTAATATTATAAGTTTTTAGGCTTCTAAAGTAGGTTTGAATATGTGTTTAAAATTAAAATTTTAGAATGGCTGAGAAGAATTAATACAAAGACTACCTATTAAAGAAAGTCTTTTTATAGAAGGAGATTTAAATAAATATGTTGGTAGAGTGATAAAAGATTTTAAAAGCCTTCATAATGGTTATAGACCAACTTTGGAACTTATGTTTTGCAATTGAAGACCTTGTTTTGTGTCTGGCTCAAGTTTGTTATAGGGTCCATTTGATTTTGTCATGGGCGTTTTGGTTTGGTGAGAGGGTTTAAAATTTTGCCAGGCAAGAAGGAAAGCTCAGTCATTTCCAGTTTATCATTACGGTTCAGGCTCTTATTTTCAATTTCAATTAACTGGCCAGCCTAGCTTTGTTGATTAGATGTTATCAAGCCTTCTTGAATCCCATGAAGTAGGAACCTAGGCGGTTTGGTTATTTTGGAAACTTGCTGCAATCTTTAGATGTGTATTTTAAAATGTTTTTGCTAGTTAGACAAAATGCTAATCATTAGTAGCATGCTATTGCGGTTTTTATGCTTTACAATGGTACTTTCTTGCAGATAGTGGCTTGCAGAGATATCTGATAATGATTTATGATAGACAGCCATACCTAGTCATGTGTAAGCTAGAAACAAAAGAACTTATTAACCAATATTGAGCATATCTAACTTGTTGGTCTGCACTGATTTTTGCTCTTGTAATTTGGACATCATTCTTAAAACCTGGATGTGAAAATCTTTTGTTTTGTTTCCGACGATTTATCTTCTGTGCAGCATGCTAGCTTGGACTATCTACTTCTTTGGATTGATTCATAGTCAATTACTAGGGTTTCATTTCCATCCTAATAACACTTCTCTCAAATTATCTTTCCTCCATAACTTCCAGTCCGTCACAAGTTCTGCACAAGTCCTGTGATATAAAGTGGATGCGATTTCAGCAAAAATCTGTGATCGACATAAGAAGATTGGGAAGAAGAACACCCAAAAATAATTTTTATTGAAAGAACTATGAAGAAAAATACAAGATACAAATGAATCTTCAATTGGAGAGGAAGATCCTGCTCTCCCAAATTTCTAGCCATCGGCTAGAGCCCTCTGAACCTAGGCAAACTTCAAAAGCAGCAAACAAGACATAACCGAAACCCTAGGTAAACAACCTACTTAAAGTATACAATCCCTCCAAAGCAAATCCTTAAACAGCCCTCCCTATTTGAAATTTCTCTCCTGGCCCCGCCCCCTTATTAAAAAATCTTCCTTTGGCCCACTTCAAGGTGGCGGGATCCCCCCTTGTTGGTCTAGACCCTGGCTTGTCCAAGATGGACTGACCCTTCTATAACTAATCCAGTAGGGAATGGTCTATCAACATCCCTCTCCTAAATGTGGAAAGATGGAAGCTGCTTCTTCACCATCTCGTACGACTCCTATGTGGCATCATAGTCGAGTATGTTCTTCCATTTTATCAACACTTGATCTCTTTCTTTGTCGCACCCATTTCAGCTCTAGTAACACCACCTCCAAATCCTCTGTTTGTGCCCGAGTAACTCTGAATTAGATGAATGATATTTGATAGCTCTCCTCAATTGTGACACATAGAACACTAGATGTATAGTAGTGGTCGGGGGTAGCTGCAATCGATAAGCCACTACTCCAATCCTCTCCAATATCTCATAAGGACCAAAATATCTCGATGTCAGCTTCTCATTCCTCTTGTTAGCTACCGTCCTTTATTTGTAGGGACTAAGCTTCAAGTATATCTTATCCCCTATCTCAAATTGGTTGTTCTTCTTATACTCATATGCCTATTTCTTCATGATATGCTGAGCCTTCAATAAATGCCTTTTTTAATTCAACTAACACCCTATCCCTCTCCTCCAAGTACTACTCTACCGACAGTATAGCCAAATCTTTTAAAAGATTAAATATTCAATATATATTTCAAATGACATAAAAGATGATGTCCAATATGATGCTTTTCAAATAATGATAAGTGGGTGCAATGATTAGCTCAATATTGTATTTCATTTTATCAATTTATTTTTATTGTTAATTAATTTTTCATAGCTTATGTGAGCCTCATAGCTCACCAGAACTTTCTTCTGGCTGTTTTTACAGGTAAAGAAAAAGATAAAGTTGTTGATGATTAGATTTCAAGTACCTCAATGTTGTGTTATTTCTATTTTTATTAGTAAGGATTAGCTAAGGGTATGTAAACATTCATTTGAAGTATTTTGTTTGGATGTTCCTTAGTGGCTCTGTAACTATGTTGTGGAAGTTTAAAAATGTTAAGTACTTCAGTTAATGTATCAATGAAGGTTTATAAGATACTTCGTATAGTTATGCAAGTGGTTAACTGTTTAAAAAAAAAAAACTTTATGGAAAGAAAATAATATGTTTTTGTTGTTACACTCTACAGTACTGGTCAAGGGTAATGTGGGGTGTTACATTTTGAGCCCCCACCGTCAATCTAGAGTCGACAGCGAAGGAGAATCTAAATAGACATCTTCTTACTTATCCCCATTCTGAAAACACCGATAACCGAACTAGATAAATAAAAAGTAGTCTATTCATACTATCCTCACAACACTAATCATAATACATCAATGTTTTTATAGTAGGCAGTATATATCATAAAATGTACATCTCAAAGGAATTACAGAGCTTTACTAAAAATCTCTAAAATTTATTTAAATATCCAAAAGTCTGTACAACAATTATTCAGATATCTTTGTACACCCAAAATATATATACACCAAAAAAAACAGTCACCCCTTTTTTGTCTAGTGCCCTACGAACTCATTCTCCTTTCCTGCAATATAACCACTATTAATGAGCTAGGCTCAATGAAATACACAATCAATATATACGAATTAATAATAACATTGTTAATAATTAATTTAGAACTCGTTGAAATTCCAATTGAAATTTCATATTGTTCACGAGAAATGCATAACATTACTTTTTATCTTGTCAATTGTCCTACCTCATTAAACAAGTCATGTGATAACCATAAGCTTTTGCACCCTTTTAGCTTTTCAATTCAAGGTTAGGTCCAGATTTCCCAGTTTTAGAATTGAAGCTGCTCTCTTATTCAAGATTAGGCCCAAATTCCCAACTTCTAGAATTAAGAGTGTAGGCTTACCTCATCCGGTCTTTCGCCTCAATTTGATAAAATATTTACTAATTCCTATAGCATCGTTTGGGTATCTCACCTCGCTAGGAATTTGTTCTCCTAGACTTTGTCTTCTTTTCCTTTTATATACAATCTCAATTGCACTCTTTCTCATTCAATAATAATCTATTCTCTCTCTTTATACTCTTTTATACTTCCTTTTCCTTGTAATTCCTCTTCTTCATTCTATTCAAATTCCCTTTTCTTTCCCAAACGTTTCTACCTGATTTCAATATTTCTTCTTTCCATTCCTTGCTGATTTTAGTTTTTAGTTACTAATAGCTGAGGGTAGAGATTTATAAAAACATCTACAGCATTTTCATGATAAAAATCAATAAGTTACAGCACCGAACTTGCTGTTTTCAGCAACTACAACAATCTTACATACAGTTTTTAACAACTGCTGCAGCCTACGTCAGCAACATGGCATAATTTCAGTAAATCACATCTCGTTTCAAAACAAAATTACTAAATTATGTTGTTCTACACTTCATTCCTACTATTATTATACTTCTTTTCCTGAAATTCAGAAATCTGCTTACCTGGTATTCAGAAATCAGCAAGTAAACACTGCAGCTATATGCTTGAATTCGTCTCCTTCAACCTGCAGGTCACGGCACAGCCCACCTCCTTGACTGCCAGAGATAACGTGAAGCTAATCAGGAAAATGGAGTAGTGCGCTTGGTGCTTACCTAATTAATTAACTAATATACTACTTCCACTATCCTTTCCACTAACCCTACAGTCACATGATTTCCATCAAGCCTATGCATGCATAGCTAAGTGGAATTAACCTAAGTATCTGTTACGGTTATCTAAATCTTATACAGTAAAAAAAGTATAAAGAAAAAATAATTAAATAACTAGACAATTAATTAAATTAGACATTAGGTTAATAGTTTACATGTCAAAATGCTCAGGATTAAAAGTTGGACTTAATGAAAATAAGTGAACATTTAGAGAATTTTAATACTTACATTTATTTTGAATATTTCGGGTATTATATACGTCTCAAGGCTCCTATTTATCACGTCCGTCTGGGAGTGGTAAGCGATTCTCTTCTTGAATACTATTCCCAAAAATGGCCGATGAACACTATTCCCAAAAATGGCCGATGAACACATTATCTCGGTCAGACACTAGACTCGGGTATCCCATGCAATTTGACCACCTCTAATGAATGTCGCTGCCACTGTCGTTGCCATATACGAATGCCGTAGGGGAATTAAATGAGCATACTTGCTCAATCTGTCCACCACCACCAAAATAATTGTAAACTCCTCAGATCTCGACAATCCATATATAAAATATATGTTGACATCCTCCTACACTCTGTCTGGAAGAGCTAGAGGTTGCAGTAACTCTCTCGGAGCCATGACCATGTATTTGCTCCTCTGGCACACCTCACATGTAGTTACAATCTCCTCCACATCCTTATGCATCCCGTTACAGTACAACAAAAATCTCCCCTGGTATAGTAGTCTCTACCTCTATAAGGAATAGCTAGGCTGGCTACTCTCATCCCTCAGCAGATCTGTCCTTTCCTATGATGCACAGACACGGACATGGCGATATGGATATGACACCACACGGACACGGGACATGTCAATTATTGAAAATATAGGTCATGGACACGAGTTGGACACAATATTATAATTTTTATATTTTAAAAATAATGTATTAAAATTGAATAAGTATAATTTTAAAAATAAATTAGAAATAATAAATCATTTAACTATAATTTATGCTTAAAATGATTAATATTAGGATGTCAAGAGTCGGACGTCGATATCGTTTATCAGTCATCGAGAGAGGATATGATAATACTGTCGAGAGTCGGGCATTGATGTTATGCAATAAATTTTGGTTATCAATGTTAAGAGGGTGTTTATTGTCGATGTTGAGAGTGTTGGTCATTAATGTTGAGAAACCGTTAGACAAAGATGAGATGTCAAGTTGTGGGTCTAAAAATTGCTAGCATCGAGCATCAATATAAAGACATCGTCAGACTTTGATATGGAGATTGTTTTGAAATGTTGATGTTGTAATGACGTTATATGTTGATGTTGAGATGATACCAGACATTGTTGTGAAATCAAAGTTGTAACCTGCCAAAGAGAAATGAAAATAATAATATTTGATGAATGGGGTATCAAGTGTGGGCAATTGATTTGATGCTATGGATAAGAAATAAGAAACTTAGTTTTTATATTTTAAATAAGTAAAAATTTTAAATACAAGAAATTATATTTAAAAAAATTCATAAAATATTTAAGAGAAACATATTGGACACGTGTGTCCAATTTGTATTTAATATTTTTTTAATCGGACACATTTTCGATGTGTCTGATATGTATTGGAGGAGTGTAGGACGCGTGTCATGTCGGATACGTGTCAGACACTGACAACTCTTTGAGAAGTGTCGGTGCATCATAGGTTCTAACCCCCCTTAGTTTCTCATCCTGCATACTCTCCTTCTTAATGGCCCCCAATCCATTATCAGTGGTATCGAAATGGCTAATTCTTCGAGCTTCCCCATGCATCTGGATAAGCTATAAACTGTCTTGTTCTCTAGCAAAACATTGCAGATAAATCTCAAGTCTCCTATTTACCACCTCTATCTACTCATCTATATAGGGGTGGTATGCGATTCTCCTCTTCAATACTATCTCCTGTAGGCTGAACCAACTCCCTCCAATAATGGCCGATAAACACATTATCTCTATCATACACTAGACTCCAGCATCTCATGCAATTTGACCACCTTTGATGAATGCTGCTACCATTGTCGTTGCCATATACGAATATCATAGGAGAATTAAATGGCATACTTGCTTAATCTATCCACCACCACCAAAATCATTGTAAACCCCTCAGATCTGGACAACCCATTTTAAAATCCATTTTGACCTCCTCCCACACTCTATATAGAAGAGTTAGAGGTTGCAATAACCCTCCCAAAGCCATGACCATGTATTTTCTCCTCAAGCACAACTCATATCTAGCTACCATTCCTCCACATCCTTATGCATCCCCTTCCAATACAACACAAATCTCCCTTGGTATAGTAGTTTCTCCCCCTCTAGGGAATAACCAGGGTGGCTACTCTCATCCCTCAGCATATCTGTCCTGAACCCCCTCAGTTTACGTCCTGCAAACTCTCCTCCTTAATAGCCCCCCAATCCAATATCAGTGGTGCTGAAATGACTATTTCTTGGAGGTCCCCCATGCATATGGAAAAAGGTATAAACTGTCTTGTTCTCTAGCCCTGGCCTATAATGGATCTTAAAATCATATCCCAATAGCTTTGATAGCCACCTCTGCTGCTCCTCGGTCACCATCCTCTGCTCTAACATGTACTTTAAGCTCACCTGGTATGTCATGACGATGAAGTGTCTGCCCAACAAGTAAGACTGCCACCTCTGAATAACTAACACAATGGCCATCAACTTCCTCTCATAAGCTAACTTCAGCCTAGCTCTAGCTGTTTGGCTAAAGTAAGCTATGGGCCTACGATTTTCATGAGCACCCCTTCTAATCCATATCTTGATACATCAGTCTCCATTATAAAACTTGGCTAAAATCTGGTAGGGCCAAGACCGGTATCATGGTTATGGCCTTGTTTTATCTCTCAAAAGCCTCGGTAACTACCTCTCACCACAAAAAAAAAAAAAAAAAAACTATCATTGTTTAGCTGCTTCATCAGTAGCCAATTTATAGTGCTGTATCCCCTCAAAACCTTCTATAGTACCTAGTCAACCATAGGAAACTCCTCAGCTCCTTTAGGGTCCTAGGTAGCTGACATTTTAGCGTAGCCTCAATCTTGGCATGATCAGCAACCACTCCTCTTGAGATATCACATGTCCTAAGTACTCCACACTGGGTTCTCCAAAGAAGCACTTATGCAGGTTGGCCCATAGCTGATTCTCCTGTAACACCTCTAACACTACCTTCAAATGCTCCTTGTCCGACCTGCTGTACACCAATATGTCATCAAAGACAGCACAAACCTTCTGAGGCATGATCAAAACAACCTGTTTATAACAGACTTGAATGTAGCAGGTGCGTTGGTAAGACCAAACAATATCACCAAGAACTCGTAGTGTCCCTCATTTGTCTGGAATGCAGTCTTCAGGATATTCTCCTCTCTCATCTTGATATGATGCTACACAGACTTCAGATCCATCTTTTAGAACTCCACAACTCCACATAACTCATCCAACAACTCGTTTATCACTAGAATAGGAAACTTTTTTGGCTGTCTCCTTATTCAGGGCCTAGTAATCCACACAGAATCTCCTGCTCCAATTCCTAAATTTTGACAAGTACAACTAGGGTAGAAAAAAGGACTCACGCTCGACCTGATGCTGCTTGCCTCAAACATTTCCCTTATCAGCTTCTTGATCTCATCCTTTTGGATTTAAGGGTATTGAAGGACCTGGCACTAATTGGTGACACTCCTTTCCTTAAGGTGTTGGCATGCTCCTGCTCCTTTTGTGGTGACAATCCTTGAGGTGGCTGAAAGACCTCATCAAATTACTATATAAGTGGCTATCCTGAAAGATGGATGTCTCCCTCTTCCTCAAATTTGATCTTCTCTAAGCTCTGCAGCTCCATCAGAAATCCTTCCCCCACCTCCTGTATGGTCCTCACCATGGTTTTGAGAGAAATTGATACTTTTGGATAATCCTGCATCTCCGCCACCCTTCTTCCCTCCATCATCAATTCCATCATCAATGCTCTCCAATCGAGCACCCCTTCATTCATACCCAACCCCCTCACGCCTCTCCCCATACCTTTTATCTGTCTCCTACCTAGGAATAGACTCTAGAGGAGGTTTTCTCTCTTCTTCCTCCAAGATCTTCTCCCCTTGTTCTTCCCTTCTCGTTATCAGATTTGGGTTTTCCCCACTCCCTTGATTGCCTATGCTTCTCTCACCTTATCAATGCCGTTTTAGTTTGGCCCTCAAGCAACTTCTTCATCATCTCCTCCATGATGGATAATTTCCCATCAATCTTCTCGTGGTTGGCTGAAATTTTGGTTTGGAAATTTAAAATTTCAGATTTTAATTGTTCGATCTCCTCTTCCAACACTTCTGCCTCTTTTCCCGTCATTGGTACCCTTCTAGGCTCTAATACCAATTTGATATGAAGTGGATGCAATTTCAGCAAACACCAGTGAACAGTACAAGAAGATTTTGGAAGGACACCCAAAAATAATTTTTATTGAAAGAAGTATGAAGAGAAATGCAAGATACAATTAGATCTTCAATTAGAGAGGAAGATCCAGCTCTCCCAAATTCCTAGTCGTCGTTTAGAGCCCTCCTGACTTAGGCAAACTTCAAAAATAATAAACAAGACATAGCTAAAACCTCAGGTAAACAACCTACTTAAAACATACATTCCCTCTAAAGAAAATCCCTAAACAACCCTCCGTATTTAAAATTTCCCCCATAATCGCCCCCTCATCTATTCAAAAATTCTCCTTGTGCTCACTTCAAGGGGACAAGAACCACCCCCCCCATTCTCCTTGTGCTCACTTCAAGGGGGCAGGAACAAAAAAAAAAAGTAAATAAAACTATCTTTAAGTGCACCAAATGCACCTCGTCCGACCCGCTGTACACCTAGATGTCATCAAAGAAAACCGGTACAAACCTCCTTGAGGTTCGGTCAGAACACTATGTTCATAAGGGACTGAAATGTAGCAGGGGCATTGGCGAGACCAAATAGTATCACCAAGAACTCGTATTGTCCCTTTTGTGTCCATAATGCAGTCTTCAGGATATTCTCCTATATTATCCTGATCTGATGGCACACGGACTTCGGATCCATTTTCGTGAACACCACCACACCACATAACTCATCCAACAACAAGTTTATCACCGAAATAGGAAACTTGTTTAGTATTGTCTCCTTATTCAGGGCCTAGTAATCCACATAATCTCTAGTTCCCATTCCTACATTTTAACCAGTAAGTCTGGGAAAGGAAAAGGACTCATGCTCGACCTGATGATCCCTGCCTCCAACATTTCCCAGATCAACTTCTCGATCTCATATTGGATTTGAGAGTATTGATAGGACCTGGCACTAATTGGTGACATTCCCTCCCTCAAGGTGATGGCATGCTAATGCAATAAAAAATATCGCAAATTACATAAAATTAGGAAATCCTTTATAATTACCACACTTAAACAAAACACAATACAACTTTCATAGAATAAAGACGATGCTTACAAACTTATGACATAAAACACCTAAACTTGCTTGCATTCCTTGATTGAGAAGAAAGATACAAGTTGTGTGGAACTTGCGGAGAGAAGAAAGAGATAAGAAGCCCAAGACAAAGTCAAAGAGAGGAAAAGTAAAAGGGGGACTAGCTTGCAAGCTTTCCCAAGAAGAAGAGAAATGGAACAAGCTCGCAAGCTTTTCCAAGAAGAAACCCACATGTTTTGCTGTCCAAAAATTATCACATAACTCCTTTTTTCATTCATTGAGAAGAAAGATACAAATGAGGTGGTCACTTGCGGAGAGAAGAAAGAGAAAGGGAGCCCGAGACGAAGTCGAAGAGAGGACAAGCTCGCAAGCTTTCCCAAGAAGAAGAGATAAGGAACAAGCTCGCAAGCTTTTCCAAGAAGAAAATCGTCAGTTTTTTGGCTCCAAAAATCATTACATCTCTCTTTTTTTCATTTATCGAGAAGAAAAATACAAATGAGGTGGTCACTTGCGGAGAGAAGAAAGAGGTAAGAAGCCTAAGACGAAATCGAAGAGAGGACAAGCTCGCAAGCTTTCCCAAGAGGAAGAGAAAAGGAACAACCTCGCAAGCTTTTCCAAGAAGAAACCCGCAGGTTTTGCTGTCAAAAAAATTTTTATCAACAAACAACCCTTATTTATAGTTGAAAAGAGGCAGCCAAACAACCCCCAAAACCTCCAACCGAACCAATCAGAACAGGGGAAATAGAAGGCCATCAGGTGGCTAGGAACAACAGCCAAAGGGGCCACAAAAGGGGATAGGAACGGGCGCCCACAGGGAACCAAAACAGGCAGCCATCGGGAGGGGGGGGGGAGGAACCAGCCGCGTAATTGGAGTCAGGCGGAGGAACCGAAGGGCCACAGAGATCGGGAAAAGGGGGAAGAAACAGGACACCACAATAATGAGCTGAAAAAGGCATTCCACTAAACATTAATGAGCTGAATTAGAAGAGGATAGAGCAGCTCACCAAAGAAGACAGCCTAAACCAAACCCAAACATGAACCCAAAATCAATTACCCCCCTTCTTTGCCTACATCACATGCTCCTGCTCCCTCGGTGGTGGAAATTTTTGAGGTGGCTGAAAGACCTCATCGAATTGCTGTATAAGTTGCTATACTGAAATATGGATATCTCCCCCTTCCTCCAATTTGATCTCCTCTAAGCTCTGCGGATTCATAAGAAATCCCCCCCATCTCCTATATGGTCCTCATCATGGTTTTGAGAGAAATTGAGGCTTTTTGATAACCCTGCATCTCCCCTGATCACCACCCTTCTTCCCTCCACCATCATTTCCATCGTCAATGCTCCCCAATTAAGCACCCCTTCATTCATACCCAACCCCCTCACGTCTCTCCTCATGCCTTTTATCTATCTACTCCCTAGGAATAGGCTCTAGAGGAGGTCTTCTCTCTTCTTCCTCCTAGATCTCCGCATTTTGTTCTTTCGCTCTCCTCATCGGATTCGGGTTTTCCCCACTCCCTTGATTGCCGGTGGCTTCCCTTGCCTCCGACGATGCCTTTTTTGTTTGGCCCTCGAGCAATTTCTTCATCATCTCCTCCTTGATGGAAAATTTCCCATCAATCTTCTCGTGGATGGCTGAAATTTGAGTTTGGAAATCTAAAATCTCATATTTCAATTGTCCGACCTCTTCTTTTAACACTTCTGCCTTTTTTTCCGCCATAGGTACTTGGATATAGGCTCTAATGTCAATTTGATACGAAGTGGATGCAATTTCAGCAAAAACCAGTGAACGGTACAAGAAGATTGGGAATAAGAATGCCCAAAAACAATTTGTATTGAAAAACTATGAAGGGACATACAAGATACAATTGGATCTTCAATTGGAGAGGAGCATCCTGCTCTCCCAATTTTTTAGCTGTCAGCTAGAGCCCTCTCAACCTAGCTAGCTGTTGTTGTTGCTGAAGATGACTAAGATGGGCCCTTCTCGCCATAGATTGGGTTCATTTTCATTCATGCTATTATATTTTTAACTTTTTTTTTGTTTTTATGCGCCATGGCTCTAAATTGCCTTAAAGCTAGCTGTTGTTGTTGCTCTACTTCATACACCTTGAACGCATTACCTAAAAGCGTTGAAGTGGTGTGACATCCTGTGTGCTGGTTGGATGCCAATGTGGTGTCGTCTATCCATACTACTACTAGGCACAAGAAGCACCATTGGCATCAAATCGTTAATAGGGAATAGAATACTAGAGGAGATATAAATAAGTGAAGGAAGAGATTTCTGTGTTTTGGTTGTTACTGTTAGATGCTTGTGGATTTGGGCAGCTTACCTCGAGCAATCGAGTCCTCTGCAGGTGAGAGTTGAGACCAATTTCTTTAAGCTAAAATCCTTGTTATAGAAGTCTCTATAACCTGGGCTTCCTCTATCATTTACGATGGCTCACACTAGCTGCATAGTGAGCCAGATTCTTGGTTTTGGGCAACTATGATGGGAGAACCGGAAGCTAATGAATGTCTCTGATCATGTAACCTAAGGATATTTCAAATTTTTATTTCTATTTTTTCATGGTTTCGATGACAATAGCTATGTTGTACTTTTTATGATATGATACTTATACTGATTGTTGCGTGGTTGTGGATGACACTTTCATTGCTAAATGTTGTTTTCTATTTGTTTTCAGATATGGAAGACATGTTTTCTTCTTTGATCGATCTTACTGTTGCTGATCTTAAAGATCCTTGTGCTGCATTCCTCGTTGAAGGGCCTAGTGTAACTTCTAATGAAACATCTGCTTCCATTGTTTTGCATGGTTTTGAACTGGATTTCAGCAGATCTATATCTGAAAATGTGTGGTTAACGAGCAATCATATGGAGTCGGATGCAAAGGATTTAGCTTGTTCACAGTTTTTCTCAAATAATAAGTCCCTTTCATTTTCTTCATTACGAGAGGTTAGATTCATAAAAACAAAATTTTATGATATTTGAGAGATTGAGTATGCTACTTGCCACATATAAGTCATGTTTTCTGCAAATCATAGCCCTCTTTAACTTTTTATTCAATCTCTAATATCTTTCGTCAACTTTGCATGAGAAGTCTGTTTGCCTAGGGAAGCACTAAACAATGCTGGAATTAAAATAACTGATTTTCTTATGAAAGGCCTACTTAACTAAATGCTTATATTGTAGGAGCAATATTAAATTTTTTTTTTTACGCTTATGCTTCTTGTGGATCTCTTTTTCTTTAAAAATGTTTCCAGAATAGAATATACGCCCTCCCTATCTATTATTTGAACATCACAGGATTTTTTTTGGAATGTAAACAACATTACCATTTCTCCTTCATTATATTCCCTTTCTGGTGGTATGAAATAATAGACTTGGTATAAGCACCGCTATTTTCTGATGTTTCGGTTTGTTAGAATGCAGATGTCATCTGGATAACGATGCTGTCTAATCGGTCTAGGAATGTTTCTAAATCTGTAGCTCCTGTGGCGGAGTACTTCCCGGGTACTGATTATAGTGTGTTATAATCTTTGAAGCTTATCCTACAATTTGACAAGCTTCCTACCTTAATAACTCTGAGCTCTTTCTATCAATAGCAGAACCAGCAAGTTGTGTATATTCTAATTTGAAGCTAGATGTGCTTTGTTATTCTTCAAAAGAATGTCCCATTGCTTCACTTATCTCCAAATTGGTTGTGCCAGGGTTGATTGACCAGTTATTAACAATGAAGAATCTTATCTCACCAAGTCTTTCAGCGAGCCATCCTCAGGTAACATTATTCTTACGATTTGGATCACCAACCGATCACCAACCTAAGTATTTCTGAAAAATGTTGATCCAGCATCTTCTATGCAAAAGACAAAATTCACAGTTTTTATTGTTTTCCTAGGGCCCCAGTTCTTGAAGTTATATTTTCTATGTCTGGGGTTGGTAGATGGGTAGCAACTTTTTCTTTTGATAAAAAATATTGATGATCTTTCTTTAAACATAAAACATTCACTTTTGAAGCTTTTAGCATTTTTCCTGGAACATGGTTCTTGAGTGCATTTTTTTCCCAAGGGGCAGTGGGGTTGGCTGGTGGTAGAGGAGAGAAGAGGCTTAAATGTAATAAATCCTAAGAGATGATGGGAGTGAGTTAACTCGTTTCAAGAACATTATGCAAATGACCTTTTGTGAAGCCCTTAATGAATGGTTGCAGCACGTAAAATAGCTGATGTTTAAGAAATTTCTATTTCTAGAAATTCTTGTCCAAATAGAAAATCTTTCAGCCAATCTTTCATTTTATCTAAATTTTTAGGCTGGTGAACCTTGTAATTGTGCGTGAGGTTTGACATGTTTTGTTTGCTAAGCTTATGTTATGACTCCTTATGTCTCATAGTTTGTTTTATTTCCATGCATGCTTAGGTCTTCATTTGAGGTGACTTGTGCTTTTCTAGTTGTGCTATTAATAGCTATTTTTCAACCACAGCTTTTATTATGCTTTTCTTCTTTTCTATGGCAAACGTTTGGAAGAGAATAAAAAAGTTATCATCTAAACGGACATTATCTTTTGTTCACTGCTTTGTTTTGCTATATAAACAGTCAAAAAATTATGACAAATGAAACCCAAGTATATCCATCTTCTTAAGTTTAGTTTCAGCTTTTGATTACTTTAAAATAATTGTTGGTACTATAGGTTAGACCATGCAATGCATATTATGGATACCAAAATCTAGTTGTACATTCCTGATTTTTTTGAATGCGTGCTAGATTTATTGTAGCTTTGTATTAAACATTTCTTAATTTATTTAGTCTGCTATGGTAAGCCCATCACACAATCCTTCTAAGAATGCATATAAATTGTTTAAGATGCCTGATTTTTACATATAAACTAATTTTTATAACAAATTTTTTTAATTTTTATCTTTTTTTGCACATTTGGATTCCACAATCAACTATTTTTACTATTAGGAGCTTTTCCCTTCGAAACTCCAAGCGCATCTTCTGCAATAATCTTAATATCACTAGCTACTTTTTCCCACATAACATTTGCATTTTCATGCACCATCAAAATCTTAAGATTTAAAATCTTACTCTTAAAAATATTTTTGTTAATATTCTTTAAATGCCACCATCTAATCCTAGAAAATCGTTTTACTTTATTTTTTATTTTCTGCCCCTTTATCTTAAAGTCCAAAATTAATAATCGATATTGGATACATAAATTTTTATTCGGAATAACTTTACAATCTTTGCAATCTAAACGATCTAATTTTCTTATAAGAAAATAATCAATTTGTGTTTTACTATATCCATTTTTATAAATGATAAGATGCTCATCTCTTTTCTTAAAAGAAAGTATTAGCTATTAAAAAATTATAAGCTAAAGAAAAATCTAATATTGTCTTACCACCTTCATTTATCATTCCAAACCCATGGCCACCACATACCTGTTAACGGCGAATGACGCACCATGGCGCAGAGGTCCATTTGGAGCCATGGCGCATAGCGCACGGCGCGGCGCGCGCTATTTTGAACATGGCGCAAGCTATATAAAAATTATAAAAATAATAAGCAGATATGAAATAATTATTTAAAAATGAAAGACAAGCTATCATAAATAATAAAAGACAACCATGACATATATTAAGTTCGACTAAGTAACATTCAAATATTCTCATAATCCAAATATTACAATCTTTTTTAAAGATCAAATAGAATTAATCTACTTTTTGTGAATCGTCATCAATCACAAACTGTTAAAAAAGCTTGAGTACTTCATTATCTTCTTCACAATTGTCTCCTTTACTTCAATAATCTCTCATTCATCACCTTCCTCATCATCATTTTCAATAAGCAACATCATGCCTAATTGAAGTATTTTTCTCTCTTCCCTTTAGATCTTTTCCGAATTATTAACTTTTTCATAACATCAGTAGCTTTAGCAACACGTCCAAGTAAAATCTTCCTCTCCACAATAAAGTCATTTTCTTCATCAGACTCATCAATCAAATTTCCTGTTAACCATTCATTTGTTATCTTATCTCAGTTAAAAAATTAGGATCAATGACATCCGATGATATTGAATCTCCGAATCAATGCTTTATTATATTTCACATAAACTAATTACCTTTAAGCGACCATATATCAATTTGGCTTCTGTTTGCTATGAATGCCAATTTAAAAATATATTACATTACTATATTATAAACATATATAAAAAATCAACACATACATTATAAAATACTTACATGTTCAAAAATAGTACTCCAATTGCGTTCGCATCAGATGAACTAAATGTTAAACTTAGGACTTGATAGCAAAGCTTTGTAAATTGGGAGCTCCTTATCCATATTGCCAACCACCAAATCAGCATGGAAAGAAATGAATTTTTTCTAATATTATTAACAATCAGTTCTTAATTTTTTTGTAAATAATGATACTGGAGATCGGTGTTCTTTGTCTTACAGCTGGCAAGGAATACAAAATCCTCATTCCCACCTTATGCATAAACTTAATTATTACTGATTTATTCTTCTTCAGCTACATCTTGAGATAATTTCCAATACATTGGTTAAAGACCATATAGCTATTTCGTTATCCTTAGCTAATTCAGGGTTATTGAAGAAATATTCAGGATTTAAAAAATGTCCCTCTGATGTAGGAGCGATGTAATTGCACTTTCCCATCTTCCATCAATCATTTTAAAAATTTGATCATCAACTTTACTGTATTAAGCTTGCAGCAATTGCCTCTTTGCTCTATCAATTACTTCATATATGTAAGCCATTGGAGGGCTTCTTCTCTCCATCTAACCAATCTCAAGAACTTTAATAAAGGACCAGCTATTTTTAAGGCATAACTATATATTCACAATGATTGTTGTAGATTGTATTGTGAGATTGTTTTGCTTTAGCCTCTTTCGCATAAGGGACCTAGATAATAATCCTCACAAGTAAATATTTTCTTTCAAGTTAGTTGTTGTTTATGAAACGTTTGTAAAGTTAAGAAAACTGTGTAACGCAGAGTCTTTGCGGGTTTGACAAGTGCTCTTTGATTTTGCACCTTCTCATTACTCAAGTAGCGGAGCCTAGAATATCTAAACGTGTATGCCACTGCTTTCTCAAGCATCGCCTTAGCTTTTGAATCTTGAAAATGTCCTACATATAATAAATCAAAAAACACAGTGTGAAAACAGCAAAGACAACAAGGAGTCCAATCAAATCGTATAGCGATAATTTATGAGAATCCATAACAATAATTTTCCTGTTCATGCATCATAAACTTTAAGATTAAGAAATATATATCATAGTATCATCTTATAAATAACATAACTTATTCTTAGAGTATAAAAGTTGTGACACAATACGTATGCAAGGAGAGCATTTGTCGCGACTCACTGCATTATCTTGTTGACGTACCTTGGCAACAACTCCCAATACTCTTTCACTTATTTGGTCTTATAACGGCATAATTAACACTCCCAGATTTACATGCCATAAAAAGTTTCAAAAGCATTTTCACAGCGACTTTTCGAAAGAACTAGTATCAATTTGAATTCGTAGAAAGCTACACGTACCTCTTGGACAATATACAAGAAAATTGATTAAGCTTTTTCCCATTTCCTCGATCATGCTCCTCCATCTTAGCCATTAAGAGAACAAACACATCGTACACAATCTTACTTCTAGATCGGCGTCATCGCAAGCCATGTGTTATGACACTCCTAACCTCTTTCTCTCAAACAATGTAACTCGTACCCTATGGGATAATAGGACGTGTTATTCCAAGGTTCCAAAACTGCCCAAGTCCGCCTCCAACCATAGCAATGAGGAAACTATCCATCAGTTCACAACATTCTAAAAAATGGAAATCCCAGCATCGTACATCCCATTACTGAACACTTGAACAGCCCTTCCCCTCATTTCTTTTTTAGCTGCATCATTTCTTTTGTAAACTGGACCTTTTCTATGCTTACTACGATCTTCAGGATTTGGTGTAAGCGAAAGTATCTAATGGACCTTTAGTATGTGATGTTTTGAGAAGATGTAATGTCGATCCATTGACTAGATGTGTTAGGATTTTGTTTTCGTCCGCAACATTTGGATGTTTACAAACTAAAATATCATGCTTGTATCACATCAAGTCTTTTCCTTCTTCTCAGTAAGTTGACATTGATATGTCATTAAACTATTCTTAGATCTTTTTTTTTTCAATATGGACTGTTAACGTGCTCGCATTTAGAGCAAGGCCTGCATCCTAAAACCCCAAACGAGGTGTTGTTTGTTGGCGTTGTAATCTTCATTTTGTTAATTTACACAAAAATGCAGTCACACTTTGTTGTCGGGATTCATTTGTTAGTTATAGCATATTTCCGATGCTGGATCTTTTTTTAAAAAGAATAAAATAAAGAACCATTTTATGATCACCTAAAAGCAAAAGTAACAATTTAAAGATAAAGAACATCAATTTGTAACTAAGAAACAATAAATATGGGCTGCAGGGGACTCCAAGGAGCACTGCCCCCCTGAGCGGATGTTCGACCTGTAATGAAAAATAGGGAAGCTTGGACTGAGCATGCTACTAAGTTAACCGCAATGTACCGGACAAGTAATAATGCATTACTTAAGCAATACCAGCAAGTTATACCGAGCGTTTTATGATACCTAGTCTGTACCGAGCTGTACCGAATGCGAAAAATAAAAACATGTACCCGAAGCCCCAAAAAATGGGGTACGACATTTACATAAGCCTTAGAATCTAACATGAACGAACACCTTAGTCATAGGCTACGAGCGGTATCGAGGATCAGATGTACCTGTAGAATACCGAAGCGGCTTGTACCTAGTTGACCGAGCTGTACCTAGTGTAACCGAGCTGTACGAGCGGTTACCCAAGCTTGGTAGCCTAGTGACAGACTGTACCAAACGGTACAGTAGCAAGTACTAGCAGTGTGCGAGCAGGTATCAGCACTATACATAGCAACGTACCGAAGCACTTTAACTTAGCGGTATCGAGCATGTCACCTAACACTACGGTCGGTATCCGCATGTTAAGTGTAGAATTCTTGTAAAGAAATAGTCCGCGACAAAACAACAGAGCGTGCGGAACAGACGGAGGTTGCAACATCAGGAGTCAGCTGGTAAGATTTTTTATTGAACAGACGAAGGGAGGGGCGATTTAGCAGACGCACTGCTCTGCGAGACGATCTCGGGGAAACAATGACTTCAACTTAGAGATAGATTCGTGGCGATTCGCGCAGAAAGCAGCGAATGCAGCAAACAGAAACAAAACCTTGTCTTCGGAAGAAGTTCAGCGACTCGCACTTGGGACCTGCAGGTTGTGTTCGGCGAAGCAGCAACAGAAAATCTTTCGTGGAATTAGTGGGCACATGAATAGTCGTTATCTTAAAAATAGAACATATTTTTTAAATATAAAACTGTCATAAGTATACCGAAATTTAAAAATAATTTTGCGCGCTATTTTGATCCGTGCGCAATGCGCCATGGCTCACATGTGGCGCAAATAGCGCGCGCTATTTTAAACACAGGCGCCGTAGGTGCGCCGCGCCACACTGTGCGCCATGGCGCGCGCTATTTTGCGCCATTGACAGCTATTTTGCGCCATGAATGCTTTTAAAAACATATACCTCTCTACCAACATGTCCATTTAAATCTCTTATAATAAAAACTCTTTCTCCAAGAGATATCTTTTATATTAATTTTTATAAGTCATTCCAAAATTTTTAATTTTGAAACAATATCCAAACCTACTTGAGGAGGATAAGCACTTATAATTTTATCAATCTTTTGCATCAACAACAATCTTTAAAGTTTTAATTTTATCTCAAATTCTATTAATTTTTATAATATTATCATTCAAATTCTTATCTATAATCTCACATACATCATTTCTAGTACGACTCTTACCCGAATATCATAATTTATATCATAAACTATTAATCTCCTTAGCCTTCTGTTAGACCGGTCCACTCGGGACCGGTTCACGGGCGAAACTGCGATGCTATTCGGCCTCTAGCGGATGCCACATGAGCCGCGATTCCATAGGAGCGTTTTAGGAAGGAATTTTGAGGAAGTTTAGGAGGGAAATTGAATGTAGGGATTGTTTAGGGATTTCCTTTTGATTTGTTGCATTAAATACTTTGTTTCTCCTAGGGTTAGGGCATCTTGAATTTGGCTGAAATTTGAGATCTCTTGGATTTCTTTTGGGCTCTAGCGGTGTCTAGAGATTGGGAGAGAATGATCCTCCTCTCGGATAGAGGATCAATTGTATCTTGCTAATTTCCATTTTCCTTTCATCAAATAATACAAATTATCTACTGCTTTCATGATTTTGGCGGACTTTTGCAAAGAATTCTCGCTGTTTTTCAAAGATTGATAGCAAATACATGAGATCTACAAGTGTTTCCTATCAAATTGGTATCAGAGCAAGTCTTGGAACCGTTCGTGGGTTGATTTTAGCAAAGTTTGGTGCCCAATTTTTGGTCGAGAAGGGTCGAAGTGCTGTTTTTATAATCCAAATCCAAAATTTTTTGATTTGCAAAAGTTCTGATCGAGATGGAGGCCAAGAAAGTTGATGCACTAGAAGAAAGGCTTGAAAGAGAGATGAACCAAATCAAGACAATGGTGGAGGAAAGGATTTCCTTCATGGAAGGACAAGTAGCCGATCTCCGAGACATGATGAAGAAAATGTTGGAAATCTACAACCAAACGGCGACTTCTGTGATAAGGGACATTATGGTCGTCGAGGTGCTGATTTTGAAGGAAGAAGAGGGGAATTCGAAGTTGGTTTGGGCTATGAGAGGGCAAGGGAAAACCGGGAGACATGGGATGGGTCGAGCACTTGGGAGAGGGGAAGCTATGGAGGAATAAGGGGGAATGGTGGAGATCAAAAGGTGAGGAAGTTGAAGATGCCTATCTTCGAAGGGGAGGATGCGTATAGGTGGATCTATAAGGTGAAGAGATACTTTGTCGTTAATGGGGTAACGGAGGAGGAGAAACTAACAGCAACAGGCATATGTTTGGAGGGGAGGCATTATCATGGTACCAGTAGAGACGGGAGAGACCAGAGGAGCCTATCAGGGACTGGAGGGAATTCAAGGACTGCGTAATAGAACATTTTCAAACTGATCGGGGAGGAGATTTCTGTGAGCAGTTCTTTGCTTTGACACAGGAGGGATCAGTAGCAGATTACCGAGAGCAGTTTGAGCACCTAGCCTGTAGGATGCATATACGATATTGGAGGGGAACTTCATGAAGGGGTTGAAGGCAGAGATCCGAGCGGCAGTGAAAGTTTTGATGCCTAGTGACTTGGGGGAGGCCATGAAGTTGGAACAACTGTTGGAAAATCAATAGAATATGGAGAAGGGAGCCAGGAGCAGCAGCTCAGGAGGCTCTTACAAGACTACGACCACTCTTCTAGCACCCAAGGGGCCTGTATCAGACAACATTAATGAGACCACTAGGGAGAAGCCAGTAGGAGGGAGTGGGGAAAATTTTAAGAGGCTGGCAGAGAAGGAGATGCAGGAGAAGAGGTCAAAGGGATTGTGTTTCAATTGCGAGGAGAAGTATACGCCAGGGCATCGGTGCAAGGACCGAACTCTTCAGGTTCTCACCGTCTGCGATGACGAGGAAACTGAGGAGGGAGGTGATGAGGAGATGGAGGAGAAGCTACACTTGGATCTAGTTGAGGCTTCCCTGAACTTAGTAGTAGGATTCACTACGAATCATACCATGAAGGTGAAGGGGGAGATAGAGGGCAGGGAGGTAGTGGTGCTAATTGATAGTGGGGCTACCCACAATTTTATTTCCACTCAGGTCGTTGACCAATTGGTAGTGAAGCTGGCGAATACCGATTGTTATGAAGTGATGATGGGTATAGGGATGGTAGAGAAAGGCCAGGGGATCTGTAGAGGAGTGGTGTTGACCATCCAAGGGATTCAAGTAAGGGATGACTTTCCCCTATTAGAGTTAGGAAGTACTGATGTCATCCTGAGGATGAAGTGGTTGCAAACTTTGGGGGAATCCAAGGACAATTAGGGAGCACTCACGATGGAATTAATGGTGGATGGGAGAAAGGTGGTTATAAGGGGATATGCGGGGCTATCCACATCCATGACATCACATTAGACCATGGTTAGGGACATACAAGAGGTGAGGGAAGATTATCAGGTGGGACTACACAGGTTGGATGCGATCAGATTGGAGGAGGGAGGGGATGTTTCTCTTTTAGTGCAGCCCTTGACTCAACAATTTGGTATGGATTTTCAGCCATCTCAAGGATGGCCACCTCCACGGGAACATGAGCATATTTTCACCTTGAGGATAAGGTGGATCTTTAGGAGGGGAGTATTATTAGACCGGTCCATTGAACCGGTCCAGCCGGTCCAAGCGGGACCGATTCATGGGCGAAACCGCGACGCTATTCCGCCTTTGGCGGATGCCGCGTGAGCCGCGATTCCTCGAGAGTGTCTTAGGAAGGAATTTTAAGGAAGTTTAGGAGGGAAATTGAATGTAGGAATTGTTTAGGGATTTCTTTTTGATTTGTATGCATTAAATACTTTGTTTTTCCTAGGGTTAGGGCATCTTGAATTTGGCTGAAATTTGAGATCTCTTGGATTTCTTTTGGGCTCTAGTGGCATCTAGAGATTGGGAGAGAACGATCCTTCTCTCAAATAGAGTATCAATTTTATCTTGCTAATTTTCGTTTTCCTTTCATCAAATAATACAAATTATCTACTGCTTTCGTGGTTTTGACGGACTTTTGTGAAGAATTCTCACTGTTTTTCTAAGATTGATAAGAAATACTTGAGATCTACAAGTGATGCGGACATCGGCACGAAGATCTGGCGCATCTATCACAGGAGGCGTCGTAAATCGACGGCTCTAATTTAAGTTGTTATTTATGAATTATTTTCAGCATTTTAGTTTCTATTTT
>NW_021319929.1:443429-470862 GCF_001605985.2 Dendrobium catenatum
CCTTCCCAAACTCCTCCCACATGGAGTCTGCTATGTTTTAAGATTGCCGTCAAGGAATTACAACCTTGCTCTCACGTCCCCAGTAATCGTAAGTCTAATAACTGCTGTTTGGGAAGATCAAACTGATGTCCAGTAGTTTTCGCTGGACTGTTTCCACTACAACACCAGAAATTTTCAGATTTTGGAGAGGAGATCCTCTCCGTAGCAAAGCCGGCATTTTCGTCCTGCATCAACAAGTGTTTCCTATCACCTTCTCTCCAACCCATTTAGTTTCCTAAATGTATAGAATATTTATCTACCTATTAATGCGATCAAAAAATATAGGGGGCCCTATATTTTTTGATTACAAAAATAAAATTGACTTCCTATATAAAAGAAGACACAAAATATCTCAAAAAGAAGAGAGAACTTAAATAAGACTAAGCAGCGGAAATTAAAACTACAAACGATGATTTGAACAACTTAAACTCTTACAAATGACTCCAAATAAAATAAAGAGACACCCTAAAGTTGCTTCAATTAGAGAAGAAGGATACAGGTGGAGTGGCACTTGCGGAGAGACGAAAGAGGTTAGAAGCCCGAGAAGAAAGGTTGGAAAGAGCCCGCAGGATTTCCGAGGGGATGAGAAAGAAGCGTGGAAAGAGCCTGCAGGATTTCCAAGCAAACCCGCAGGTTAAAGCTTTTCCAAAAATTACATTTTCATAACTTCTTTAAAACATTACAATACCCCCATATATATAGGTATGAAAGGGGAAGACCAAAAGACACATAACATAAATTCTCATAGGAATTTTAAACATTACAATTAATTAAAACACTAATGCTTTGCATGAAAAAAAACATCCCAAGCTAGGGAACCGAAGAGGCATCCACGGGAGCCAAGGAGGCCGCACGGATTCAAGGAGTCACGGTCACGGAAAGGAGCCCAGGCATGGAAATCCAGCAGCCGGCCGGAATCCCAAGGTGCAAAAGCACAAAATACTAAAGGCCATGGTGGAATTCAAGGAGTCATGCATAGGAAGACTAAACAACTAACTTGGGATTTCAAAAGCCCTTTTTGGAACCCAAGAGACATCATAAAAGAAGACATTAAAAACTATAATAAAAGTGCATTAAATAAAAGATAAATATGAGCTAAAACTTAGCTAATAATGAGCTATCTTTTAGTTCCATTTAATTAACTAAAATCCAGCTCATAAATGAGCTGAAATTCCAGCTCAATTTTGATTGAGCTAGTAGACTTAAGGGAAGCCAAAATCTAATTATTTTTGACATGAGTTGACCCCCCCTTTGTCTATATCAGATTCTCCTCTTCTTAAAGAACTCAGCTCCTGATGAGTTGGTTGTTGTTGTCTTCCGAGGAGGAGAAGACGGAGTATCAAGTTCATTAATCAGGTCTTCATACTTCTGCTTGATCTCATCTCATTCTTTCAGGAATTTATCTTGTAAGCATTGCTTTTTCTTGAAGTACCTTTCTGTACGTATGTGCATCCATGATTGAAGTTTGTATATTTCATACACCAGAGGATTTGCTGACTTTGATGGAATCCACCTATCCATAGGATCTTTAATTTCTTCAGGTTTGCCTTCTTCTGTCTTTTTGTCTTTTTTCATTTTTTTATGACTCAAACAAGACTAAAAAAAAGACTCAAAGAAAGACTCAACCTAAACTTAGACTCACAATAAGACTCACGACAAGACTAAAATAAAACTCTTGACAAAACAAAACTTGACAAACTCACAAACCTAGGACTTCCTAACTTACTCTGATACCAAATTAATGCGATTAAAAAATATAGGGGGCCCTATATTTTTTGATCACAAAAATAAAATTGACTTCCTATATAAAAGAAGACATAAAATATCTCAAAAAGAAGAGATAACTTAAATAAGACTAAGCAGCGGAAATTAAAACTATAAATGATGATTTCAACAACTTAAACTCATACAAACGACTTTAAATAAAATAAAAAGACACCCTAAAGTTGCTTCACTTAGAGAAGAAGGATACAGGTGGAGTGACACTTGCGGAGATACGAAAGAATTTAGAAGCCCGAGAAGAAAGGTTGGAAAGAGCCCGCAGGATTTCCAGAGGGGATGAGAAAGAAGGGTGGAAAGAGCCCGCAGGATTTCCAAGCAAACCCGTAGGCTAAAGCTTTTCCAAAAATTACATTTTCATAACTTCTTTAAAACATTACAATACCCCCCATATATATAGGTATGAAAGGGGAAGACCAAAAGACACATAACATAAATTCCCATAGGAATTCCAAACATTACAATTAATTAAAACACTAATGCTTTGCATGAAAAAAAACATCCCAAGCCAAGGAACCGAAGAGCCAACCACGGGAGCCAAGGAGGCCGCACGGATCCAAGGAGTCACGGTCACGGAAAGGAGCCCAAGCACGGAAATCCAACAGCCGGCCGGAATCCCAATGGGCAAAAACACAAAATACTAAAGGCTATGGTGGAATTCAAGGAGTCATGCATAGGAAGACTAAACAACTAACTTGGGATTCCAAAAGTCCTTTTTGGAACCCAAGAGACATCATAAAAGAAGACATTAAAAACTATAATAAAAGTGCATTAAATAAAAGATAAATATGAGCTAAAACTTAGCTAATAATGAGCTATCTTTTAGTTCCATTTAATGAACTAAAATCCAGCTCATAAATGAGCTAAAATTCCAGCTCAATTTTGATTGAGCTAGTAGACTCAAGGGAAGCCAAAAATCTAATTATTTTTGACATGAGTTGACCCCCCTTTTGTCTACATCAATCATAATATCTATAAATTCCATTAATATTTCTTTAAGTGAACCTATATTCTAAGTTCCTATTCTAATTTTAGTTTTATGGACTAACTTCTTTGCCCACATCTGTCCTTGATGTAGGAACCCTTGCCTATTTAACACTGCACCCGGGCGCCGGTGCAGTGACCCTTGCATACTTGTCGCTGTATTCAGGTTATATAGTGTGTCGCTTCTAGAGGACGTCCTAGCATTAACAGAATTTTTTAAAGGATTTATGTCATGATTATTCAACAAATTTTACGCTGGCTGACAACTGCATAATGCAACCCTTTTAACAATTATGATTGACAAAAAACAGGGTGTCATGGGATCAATTTGTCTTGTGAGCCCTATGCAGGTTGTTGATCTTTCAATCGGGATCTATCAAGAAGTGGAAGATGGTGATTTAATCATTCTGCTTTTTATAAAAACTTGATTTTTGGTTTATCTTCAATCACGTTTAATAATTATGCTTTTTATAAAAAATTGATTTTTGGTATATCTTCAATTAGGTGTCTATTAGGGTTTTCTTTAGGAATAATATAACTTTGGAAGTCGTAACCTTGTATCTATGTCTTAGATTTTAATAATCAAATGCATTGGTTCCACTTGATGAGCACTATGTTTTCTTGTACTGTTTTCTTTAATACACATTGCTTCTCTATTAATTGTATATTTTTGTCTTTGAGGTTCCATATTGTAAACCAAGACCCTGGAACATTTATAAAAAATTATAGTACTCATGCACAAGTGTGGGAGTAGATTTTTGTTTTTGAGGTTTCATATTTTGACTGCCTATAAATATTTTGTTTCTCAGCGCAGTAGATAAGATCAGATTTCTGTACGCTATATATATATATATATATATGCAAGGCATCTGAACCTATGAAATCTATTTTTTATTTAGTTTTCCTGTTATATGCTAGTTTCACTAGATTTATTCCATGCATGAGGTTTTTGATCTATGTAAATGTTTTATTTTCTGCAGCTAAAGCCTTATCACTTCCTGCCCCTGGGCATTTTACATCCTATAACGGCTATATATGAACTAAGATATGGAGAAAATGAAGTGGGGCAAAGTAAGTTAAAATTGATTGTCCATTGATTTCTTTATTATGGGATAAAGAATTATCCAAATTTTCAAAAAATAATGCACAACTTCTGTAGATGAACACAAACCCGAAGTTTCTTTCTACATTTTAACAATTACTAAGTGTCTTTTTGGCTTAGGTGAAATTAGGAGGTCTTTGCATTCACGACTTGGATTACCGTTGGATCGCCCACTCTTGCGTATTGCTAGTGCGCTAATGTTTGGCACAAAAGCCAACAACATAATAAGAAACGGTCTCCTCATAACCATCAAAATGTTGCATGACTGAAATGTAGTTGTAATTGCTGCTTAATTTTTCATGCTTTGTACTTTCTAATAACAGAAAATTATTTACAGATTATCCATATCTTAAAAATGTACATACCCAGATACCAATGAGCGGTGGTTAGTTTTCTTATCTGTAAATTTTTTTTAGTTGTTAAAATATTATGATCAACTGAATGTTCTGTTATAGTTTCTGAAGGTATTGTTTCCTTGGTTGATGGGTCTTACGAGTACTATCATTATCTGCTCGATGGTATAGATGACAATGTAAGATTGATCTTTTGATGGTTCCTTCTTGATATAATGGATTAGTTAGCTTCAGAAATGCTCTATGTTTTAACACAAAGCAGTCTCTTTGATGCTAATCTGCAAATTTAAACTCGTTAAAATCATGGAGCAAATAAATGATTTGAGCAATGTTTTAGTTTTTTTTTTCATTATTTCATAGTTTTATTGTGTAATTTTTGTTTAATTTCAATTTAGTTGTTTTAATTTGTATTTGATAATGTGCTTACAATAATGGGATGCATTCTCTTTGTTATGTTGTCCTTGGTTTGGTCTACCTTTGGTTTTTGTTGGGTTTGATGGATTGGTCTGGATCTGCCGCTGCTGATTGATTTTATGATTCACATGAGATTTGCGCTGTTGAACTTCTATACCCTGTAGCCATATTTATACGGATGTTCGGATGCTACTGGATTGTTTGATCCCTATGGCCTGACATGCGATTATTGAGCTTTTAGTTCTTGCAACCATCTGAGATTCCCAAAGTTTATGGTTCCTGTAGCATTAAACAGTTTCTGTAGCGTGTGAGAAATGACTAATTGGTTTAATTATAGGGCAGTGGGTATACCCATTTTGCTAGACAAGTCAACAAAGTCAATTCAAGTTAATTCCCTAATTAATTATTGTAAATACAAAGCTAGTTTAGAATAAAATTTAAATTTCAGAATTACCAAAAAAATGATTTAATTATGAAGTCCATCAAATGCAAAGCATTGAACTGATAACAACCTTGATTGGCTCAACAAGCTATCTTAGACAAACCAAAAAAAAATTTAAATTTTACACCCAACCCTTGGATACTCATTTCTATTTAAAAGGGAATTATCAAGGTCCAACAAATTTTTAAGATTGGATGATGCATTAATCAGTCAAAAACATCGAAAGAGCACAAACTAAAGTGTAATTCATTTCTTGCATCGATATCTGTGAATTCCTCTAGATATTTGTAGAGGAATCTTACATGAAATCAATGCAAACACTTTGACTTGGCTGTCCACAAAGTCAAACTCTTTTTGTGACACCCAAAACAGATAATTGGAGGTTTGAAGAGTCAACTAATTTGCAACAAGTATTGCGTGATTATGGACCATATTTATTGAGGGTATTTATTGACCTCTATAATTTCTCTGCAAATGATCTATTAAAATGTGACAAACATTACGGACAATGATCGTTATATTGCTTAAATCGGATTTTAAAGGCTCCGATCACTATCAAAATCATCAATCATCATCCATTTCATAATATAGACACCTAAGTGTTTGGAGCATTAAATTTATCAAGAAAAAACCTCTTTATTGAATTGATTAGACACGAAAAAATGGTGGACACAGACGTTATGTCATACAAATTATGTTCAGAATGTGTCATCCGTAATCAAAATCACTTGAATGTTGTCTATTTGCCAAACGAATTGTATTGATTTATTCAAAATGTCTAAAATACTTACGGTTGACACTCATATTACTTAGGTTATAGGATAAAAAAAAATGCAAAATTTATCCATGCGTAAGATGCGAATGAACCTTTGATATGGGATTGATGAGCATATTATTTTTAAAATAGATACATACACACACATATATAATCTATTATTAAATCATCTGCCATGTCAAACTAACCCTCCTCTAAATCCTTCCAGTTCGGATGCCAGTCCTGTTTGTCCCTTATCATGTCCAAAAAAAAAAAAAAAAAACTAGAAAACTAAAGTCCTTGACTTGCCACTTTCAATCCCCCTCGTGATCCCATTCTTGCATTCTTGCTCTATCTCCCTTGCACAACCTCAGCGCCCCAAGTCGACTGAGCACCTCCCATCTCTGTTTCTTGCAAACAGTCCCAACATAAAATCTCACTTGGTGTGGCCTCACGCATCCCTCTCATTTTTCCCTCTCAAAAATTGTGAACTAGCCTTAGCGTTAACTCGTCCTATCTCGTTTCCTGCTCTGTATCTCGTAGCTCCATTGCATCCTAGTTGTTCTAGCTCCCTCTCAAACACTACAACACCGACAACCAAACCTCCACTACCATCTCGATCTCTTGGCTATCTATCCTCTTTGCCACTTCTCTACCTCAATCCCTCTCTCCAATTCATTTTCTTCTCTCCCTTCTCCCTTTCTCTCTTTGTTACACACTCTTACTCTCTTTCCCTCTCTAACCCTCTCTCTCTCTTTCTCTCTCCCTCTATCTTACTCTCTTTCTCTCTGTATCCCTTTCCCTCTCCATCACTCTTTTTGTAGCTCTATTTTTTTATCTTTCTCTCTCTTTTTCTATATATATACATATATATAATGTAGAAAAGAGGGTTAAAAAATAATTATAAATATAGAATATGAAGAGCAGAGCCTGTGTGATTTTCTTATCACCACAGGTGAAATTTGTAGGTGACGTTTTGCAATGTAGTTGGTAAGCTTTATATGTGCTTTTCATAACATGAAAGAAAAAAATCAAATTTAAATATTTGTGCGTGTTGTTTTAGTGCGGTTGGAAAATATTGCAAAAAAAATTTTAAACAAATACATGGAGGCTCATAAATGCTTTTCTTGGTATGTTAGAATAGAAGACCTCCTTTTTGTGGTGTCTTATAATACCGATTATGCATACTTTTCTTTATATTGTGGACTGACCCATACTCCCCATCGATGCCCCTATGCAGGTGAGATGCTGAGAGATTGCTGAAATTGTTTTAGTGGTCGTATTTGAAAATAATATAATTAAAATGAACTTTTTGGACTCAGTAACTTGACAATATAAAAGTGAAAATATAATTGTAAAGCTACAAAGTGAAATATCAAAGAACATTTTAAATATCATGGATGTTGTGCCAAATTGGTTAGAAAATATTAGAAATGATATTTCTTTATTAGGTTTAAATGAGAATTTGACTTTTAACCGGATACAATGGCGAAAAAGGATTCATGTAGCCGACTCCACGTAGTGGGACAAAGGCTTGTTGTTGTTGTTGTTGTTGGAAGTTGCGCCAAATGAGCTACAGAGAATCAGAGCTAAATATAGTTGTACATAGAACTAGACAACATGGTACTTGCGAACTCATCAACGAGCATAAAAGGGACCTTTATTTGACTTCCAGGGCACTCAAACAACATAACTATGACTAAACATTAAATTGACTAAGTGATAGCTATTTTTCAAAGTTTAAAGAGTATTATCATGGAGGTCTACTTAACGCTCATTAGGGCTAATTGTAAACAATAAAAACTTTGAACTCATAACAAAGTCCTAACTTGCCTTATACACCATTAAACCCATAACACATACACATAAGAGGACTAGAGGGTAATGTGGTATGTTAGAATTAAAAATTTGAAACGCTACATGCTTTTTGAGGCAACTTTGAACTGCCACCATCTTTAGAAGAGTGTAATTACATAGGGAAGCATGCAATTGCCTCGAGATGCATGCATTTATCTGAGAAGCATATCAGGCGATAAGCGTGCAACTATTTTGAGAAGCATGCCACTGCACCAAAAAGGAATATTGAAAATATGCAAGTATGTTGTACAAATGCATCTAAGTGCAGTCAAGTGCATAATGTAAATATATTAAGAAGTATACAAGTATATCGCGAATCATGAAAATGCACATTTAAATGCAATGAAAAAAATAAAAGCATATAGTGCACATGCACCAAGAAACATCTATGTATATTATTCAAATGCATCAAGAAATGTACAAGTTTATCATGTAAATATATCAACAAGAGTGTAAGTGCACTATGAAAGAAAGTGTGTTGAGGTCCATGTAAATGCATTGAAATGATGCAAATGTATCATGTAAGAACATCAAAGAGCATGCAAGTGCATAATGCAACATGCAAATATATAAAAAGTCACGCACATTATCCAAAAGATGTGTCAAATCATTAAAAGTCAAATCGATGCATGTTCTTTGATAAATGTGCTTATATTCAAATATGGATATTAGAATGATGCACGGGCCAAAAAAAAATAAACACAAATTTATCTTGCTCTAAAAGTGTGCAGTTGTTGTACAAAGACTTTAATCATCTTAAAATTCACAAATTCGTTTTTCAAAATCAAAGTTGTCATTATATGCTTTGACAAACATGTTGAATCTCAAACTTAATATCTGAGAATGTTGCATGGACCAACAATAAGTTAAACCTAAATTTACTCCTTTGAGAATCATGCAACTATTTTTAAGAAAACATGTAATTACTTTGAAATATTTGTAAAACTTCTCTTTTAAAATCAAGTTTATCAGCATATACACATCTTTTCGAACAAGTCGCCTTACGTATAGGATAAGGTTGTAAGTCCTACTTTTGAAGTCATATCCTCCATGTCACAATATTAGAGTTGACAAAACTTTCATCCCTGGTAAATAATTGAACAATGATTGTAAAAGAATTTTTTAACTGAGCAAATTTTTTATCAAATATTTGATATCAATATTATAGTGATATTTTATTTTATGTTTGCATAAGGCCCTCAAACCTTTTAACAAGCTAAATCCATTCTCAAAATGCAATTGCAAGTGCTAATTATAAACCTCATCCTCTGCTCTGCAAGCAAATTAGTATAGTTTACAAGGTCGAAAACTACAAAATGAAGTGCTCATAGCCTCGATGAAGGTTATGTTGAAAGCAAATCTTAACTAAAGGTACTTTTTTTTTAATTTGTTCCCAAATCTCAATGCAAATTATTATGGGTTAAATTTAAAAAAATTTAATAATATCGAAAAAAATATAAGGTGAAAAAATGCACAACTAAAGTCTACCCGCTATAATTTAAAGCAAAGTTCATCCACCCCCCGTAATTATTTATTGAAGCTGATAAATTAAAGAACAACCTTAGTTTTTAAAGAGCCGATATCTTGTCAAGCGTATCTCCATGCTCACACTAAAGCTCTCTCTCCAATATTGACATGAAACATGTCCTTTAATTAGTGATTTTGTCACTAAATGATTCCACAGGTAAACAGTCATGATCAGGGTCATCTAGTCTAGTGGTTTTGCCATAAAATGATACTATGAAATTACGGTTATAACCAAAACTTTTGAGTTACCCAAAGGCTTAAAAATTCTTTAATTATGAATTATGTAATACATTTGATAGGGCGTAAAACTATCTATTAGCTAAGGTCGGCTTAAATTTGTCCTCTTAAACAAATAGCCATTAAAGGTCTACGAGGTTCTCTTCAATGATGCAACTCATGGCTATAGAAAATAGTCCTTCGGTCAAGTTGAGTCAATTACCTCTTCTAACGAAGTAGACTAAGGTCAAATGATAATATGAGATAATGTATACAGAGATCTTGATCGAGTTCGTTATCATTTCCTTTATCATTTTCTTTAAGTTTATGATGATAAATTTCTCATCTTAAAATCAAAATTGTTTTTGCTATGCTTTGCATTAGTGCTTATCAACTAGCCTTAATTGAAAAAAACAAAACCAAAAAAAGCCTCAGTTGAAAAATTTCTCTCATTATTGAGAGGAGTAATTAACCATGGTGCTTGCGCCTATGAGAAATATGGAACCGTATCCTAGAGTCATCGCAAAAGGAGGTAAAACATTTTGGTTAATGTCTTATATGTAATCTAATTTACTTTGTAAAAATTTAACTTGGAGCATAAACTATCTCAGCACAGCCAAGTGCGAATTTTGAAAGCTCACAATTGGCTCAGAGGTGTTAGTATGGAGAGAATTAAGCTAAAAAAAAAGGATAATTGAAACTTACCAAAGATCATTCATAGATAGGCTACCATTATATCGACAAACATGCAACATTGCAATGTAAATTTCATTCATTCATTATATGGTTCAAAGGGAGTTACATTGTGTTCTAAGAGGAAAAAAAAAAAGATGTAGCACAAGAGCTCATTTGAATAAGGAAGATATTGGTTGAAGATATTGGTTGATTGAGGAACATCTTTGATGTAATGGAGGTATGGATTTCAATCACCTATATGGTTGAAGTCACGAGTCTTCTTAAGAGGTTGGAGTTGTACACCCATTACTACTTGTGTAGGTACGCATTCGTAGATGTCTCACAAGTTAGTTTGGGGTCGAGCGGAAGGAGTGTCCACTCCTATTTCGGAATAGTTCATTTGAGGAATTCGCTCAAGAGCTGAAAATGAGCTTAATACTGGAGCACGACGGACCAGCGTCAACCTCTTCTTGGTAGTCACACTCTTGACGAAGGCAGCCTCAGAAGTTCCTTTCTCGGACTGACAAATCATTATTCATCTCGACCGAAGCCAAAACTCCAAAGCGAGATACATCAAATAGCTAACAACACCCATCACCTCTACAAACTTCTTGTCACACCCTATTTTGACCCCCTATAATCAATCTAAAGTGTAACAGAGGAAGAATATGAATGGCTCATCTCTTACTAACACCTATTTTGAAATACTTCTATCAGGACCAAGTGAGTAGGAAATGGTCAATCCAAACTCTTCCAAAAATTCAAGTTCTTCAAAAGTTAAGACTAGAATTAATATTTCATAATTGGAAGCATATTTAAACATATCTAGTAAACACATCAAGTAAAATACATGGCTTTATTAAACTTTCAAATAATATTTACATACCCAAAAGTTTATGTACATATTATACTTTGACATCTATGTACACCCAAAAAGGGCAGTCAATCATCCTATTTAATGTCTCACTAGATCCTTCTCCTTTCCTGCAGTACTACCACTGCTGATGAGTTAGAACTCAATAAAATACAAAAGCAATGTATAACAAAAATAAGCATGTTTGCAATCAATTGAAACACATGAAAAAATCTATAATAGACATAAGATATACAGAACATCATTTTTTGTTATGTTTATTGTTCAACAATTTTATGCAAGTCATATAATGACTATAAATTTTTGCACACTTACAACTTTCTAATTCTAGGTTTGGTTAGAATTCCAAACTTTTAGAATTGAAATTGTTCTCTCATTCATGGTTGGATTTGAATTCCCAACTTTTAGAATTTCGAGAGTGTAGGTTTCACTCGTTTTTTTTTTTTATTTTTTTTTTATTTTTTTTTATTTTTTTTGTTTTTTTTTTATTTTTTTTATTTTTTTTTTTAGGTTTCACTCGTTAGATCTTTCATCTTTACTTGTGCGGCCCTATCTCCCAATGGGACACGCGTGTCCAATTCGTATTTAATATTTATTAATCGGACACGTTTTCGACGTGTCCGACACGTGTCGGAGGAGTGTCGGGCGAGTTTCGTGTCGGACACGGTGTCGGACACTGCACGCCTCTTTGAGGAGAAGTGTCGGTGCATCATAGTCTCCCATATATAATCTATCTCACATTTTCATAATAATCATAATAAAAATATGCTATTGACATAATTGTTTGATGAATTTTTTAACCAACTACAGAATGAAATTGAAATTAATATCATCAAAATCACATTCAACGTGAGTTTACAATTATATTATTATTTTTTTATTTTTTTATGTCATAGTTTGGATATCTCACCTGCTAGGATTTGGTTCTCCTAAAATCTTTTTTCTTTTCCTTTTGTACACCACCTCTATCAAATCTCTTCTCATTCAACCCAAAATCTCTCTCCTAAATTCAACAATTACCCATATCAGAATTCAACCAACAATCTTTTTTGGGGTATTATACATCTCTCACATCCAAATCAACCCGAAGGTCCATCAAGATGCTACTCACCCCTCTTAATCTTAATGGGCAACCTTAGATCAACTTTAGCTTCATGTTAACCCATTCTCTTGATCATGCTCTTATGATACTTGCCCCTTTTCATCTTAATGGTGGATTATAGACAAATTTCCAATTGACTTTAATGGGCTTCTAATCTCTACAAGCCAATTGGACTGCCCCTTCTCAAATCGCCCCTCCACTCTGCACTGAAGGCCAAGCTACAACAAAGATTTATGGGATAGCTACTGTATCAAGGACATACTCCCTATGTCTTTTCAAGCTCTATAAAAGGAAGAAGGTAGAAAATAGAAAGGAGGAACCCACAAGAGAAGAGTGATGATGTATAATTTTTCCTTTTCCTTTTATAAGCTCTACTATCGAAGAGCTCTCGCTCTCATTATTTTTTTATATTTGGTCGGGATAGTAAAGATTTTATTTAAACTCACAATATCTCTCCTCTCCTTTTTTGCAAATGGAAGAACGGCTCTTAAAGTTTATTCAAGGTGCTTTCACTTTCTATGACCACTTTCCACTAACTATCAACACACCTGAAGAGATAACTGATCCTGATACTCGCCGTGAGTCCCTTGAAGATGCTGATTGGGAAGTTAATATTCACTATGTAAGGAAGTATAAAAATCAAGAAGATTTTTATGCTACTAATTGATTAGAAAGGTTTCTTAAATTATGTTTAGGCTAATTAGAAAGGGTCTAATTATTTAAGAAGATTTCTTAAATCAGGCTTGTGCTGATTAGGAATGTTCTGTTTATGTTATTGTGTATTAAGGCTATTTAAGGGGGAGTTGCATAGGGTTTAGTTTATCCTATTGCTGAATTTTTTTTTTCTTGTGTTATTGTGAGTTTCTAGCAGTGTCTAGGGTTGCTAGGAGAGCTGATCCAAATCAATTGTATCTTGCTTTATTATTGAAGAGATAATAAAAAAATCAATCCTATCTTGGTGTTACTTTGTTTTTCATTCTCTTTTTTTTGCTGTTTTTTTCTTTCAAGATGTATAAAATTGGTGTCAGAGTCAAGATCTGGATACCTATGGCAAAAAAAAGTGTAAAAGTATTGGAAGAAGAGATCAAACAATTGAAATATGATTTTGAAGAAAAAAATATAATATTTTGAAAATGAAATTTTAGTCGTCCGTGAAAATATCAATCGGAAATCCATCATGTAGGAGATGATGTGGAAGATGCTCAAGGTCGAAACCAAAATGGTGTCGTCGGAGGTGAGGGGAGTTGCCGTTGGCCCTAGGAGTGGGGGAAACCCTACTTCGATAAGGAGTTCTGATAAGGAGTGGGGAAGATTAGGAGGTGGAGATTTTGGAGGGAGAAGAGAGAATGCCTCCCCTAGAGCCTATTCCCAGGGAGGAGATGGGTAGAGGGTATGAGGAGCGATATGAGGGATTGGGTATGAGCGAATGGGTGCTGAATTTGAAAGAAGAGGGGTTAATTATGACTGGAGGTGTGCTGAATTTAAAAAGAAAGGGGGATTTTGACAAAGGACTTGGTTACGAATGTAGAATGGATGATCAGGACATTTGGGGGAGACTACCCCCTTGGGAAATGAGATGTTATGGAGGAAATAGAGGGAACATAAGAGATTCGAGGGTGAGGAAGCTGAAGATGCTTGTTTTTAAGTGAGATGATACACATGGGTGGATCTATAGGGTGGAAATGTACTTTGTTGTCAATGGATTGATGTAGGAGAGATTGACGGCGGTTAGGCTGTGCTTGGAGGCGAAAAACATTACCATGGTATCAGTGAAGGGATATGATGCGGGCCATAGAACCTGGAGAGACTTTAAAGACTGCTTGTTTGAACAAATTCACCCGCCTACTCTAGAGAATGAGATGAGATAATCAAATTATAGTATAGAAAATAGTAAACTTTATGTAATTGCAATCGCATATTTTTATATAATTGTGATAGCATTTTTTCCAATTTTATTGTATCTTTAGTTATTAGTTCATCAAGTATTTTTTGAAATGACATTTTTTGATGATTGTTATGAGGAGGTAAATTAAAAGGCTAAATGAGATAAGTCATATATGAGGGATAGACCCGCACAAGTAAAGATGGAAGATCTGATGAGGCTATCCATCTGAGTTTGTTGGTGCCATCCAAAACAAAGAATTCTTCAAACTATTAGATTGACAATATTCTGATTGATACGACGAGTTCATTGATTATTAACTTCAATGCAGTCTTTGATAAGATGAATAAGCTCGCCTCCCAATTGGTTCCTATTGTAGGACCTTTTTACAGATTCTCAGAAGAGTGCAAGGAATTGAAGGAATAATCTCCTTACCTGTCACCTAGGGTGAAGGAAAACAACAGTAAACTGGCATGGCAGATTTCGTCATAGTCGACGTCTTAGCTAACTACAACGCCATATTTCTCAGGTCATTGTTGAATACATTTAGAGCCATGGTATCCACATATCATGTCACCATTAAATTTCCTGTTGAGGGAAGGGAGGTCATGGTGAAAGGCAATCTAGCCCAGTAACGCACCTGCTACTTGCGAGCAATCGGTCTGACTGACACCTCCAAAGAAATCTTTCAAGTGGACATATAGAGTGAGGCTCGAGCCTCGAAACAACAGAACTCATTAATGAAATATCCACTGCAGAAAATGAACGAGGAAAAACTTTTCAAATCAAGACCTATTTTTGCAAGGAATATCAAGACAAGTTGATTCAAACTCTTTGCAACCATCTCAAAGTATTCATGTGGACAGCTGCGGATATGGCATATGTCAACAAAGAAATCATATGCCACCAACTAAATGCACGAAGAGATGCTTGCCCCATCAAATAAAGAATCAAAAAGACTATCGCCTTACTTGTCGAACTCATCTGAGAAGAAGTAGAAAAACTACTCACCGCCAATTTAATCATAAAGTCCAATATCTAGATTAGATTTATAACATGGTAATTGTTCAGAAATCGACCAGCAAATGGATAATGCGTGTGGATTTCATTGATTTAAACTCATCATGTCCCAATGATGGCTACCTGCTGCTAAGGATTGACGCCCTAGTCGACTGGGTGGTGGGCCATCCCATCATGAGTTTCCTATACACTTTTTTTGGGTTCTATCAGATCAAAATGCATCCCAAAAATCATGAGAAAACCACATTCATCACTATAGAAGGCCTATACTATTACAAAGTTATGCCCTTTGGACTAAGGAACACATAGCCACCTATCAGAGGATGATGGATAAAGTATTCATAGAACATAAAGGACGAAATATTTAAGTATGCGTAGACGACCTCCTTATTAAAAGTAAATCTCCCGACTTGCGAGAGACATTCCTCATTATAAAAAAGAACAACATGAGGTTGAACCCGTTGAAATGCATGGCATGAGAAAATTGTTAGGGTTGTTTCTCAAACCAGATGGAATCAAAGTCGAGCTCAATAAGGTAGAATCTATACATTACATGAATATATGCCCAGAGCTGTCGAAGAAATCCAGCGACTCACCAGCTGACTCGTTGGATTCAATCGTTTCATCTCTTGGTTGGGAGAGAGATGTGCCTTCTTCTTCAGAACCCTCAGGAGCACACAAAAATTCTCTTGGGGAGATGATTACAAAGCCTCCTTATGACTGCTAAAGAACCTCCTCACTTTGTCGCCAATCCATCATAGCCCTCGATTAAGTACAAATTTATTGCTACACTTCAGAGTTGGTGAAGATGCCATCAATTTCGTACTCGTTAGGGAGGAAGGAAATAAGCAATGGCCTATTTACTATGTGAGCTGCATGCTCCGAGGCGAGGAACACATATATCCCATTTTGGAAAAGCTTGCATGGGCACTAGTGAACTTAACCAGAAGATTATGACCTTATTTCTAGGTCCATTCTATCCAGGTTTTAACTGACCACCCTCTTAAGGAAGTTCTCGCCAAACCTAACCACTCAGGATGATTATTCAAATGGTTTGCTGAACTCTATGAATTCTTCCTAACCTACACGCCAAGGACAACTATCAAGGCTCAAGCACTATCCGACTTTCTTGTAATCTACACCAACCAAAGCATATACTCAGAAATGACGACCCAATCTCACCGGACTCTATATGTAGATGATGCCTCAGGACAGCAAGGGGTTGGAGAAGGCATTGTCCTAAAATGTTCTATCGGAATTGTCATCACTCAGTCCTTCAACATCAAATTCCAAGTCACCTACAATCAAGTGGAATACAAAGCCTTACAGGACTTTAATTTGCTTCCAAGATGGGCATTACTCGCATAGAAGTCTACTTAGACTCAACTCATGTTAAACCTGATCAATGGTAAATACGAAGTTATAAATGAATTTCTCTCTAGGTACTTATTCAAAACTCAAAACCGAAGTCATTAAACTCAGTATTTTGAGATCATTCAAATCCCCAAGGAGCATAATCAACTCGTTAACCTCCTCTCCAAACAAGAAAACATTGACAGACAATTGCCCATGTGGGTCTCTACACTTGCAATCATGGAAGAAGTACCACAAGTAGGAGCATACCCCCAGCTCCATGCCTAGTGAGTTAGATGGATCCTTCCATTAGGTATTTGTAGAACGAATCAGTCGATTCTGAGACCAGTAACACCCACAACGATTTAAAGTCAAGGCAACCAAATACCTGTTACTCGGTGTCACACCCCAATTTGACTCACCCTCTACCACGAACTGAAGTATAACAGAGAAATAATTCAACGTATCAAACTCCACACTTAACAACAGGAAGCATGTAATATACCTTATTGAACCTCAACATAATTAAAACAAATACAGAGCTCTACTAAAACTTTTCAAATTCATTCACATACCCAAAAGTCTTTACATCTAGCATTCAGATCTCGCTTTAGATCTCTTGCACCCCAAAACGTACTTACATCTAAAGAACGGTCACCTCTTTTTATTGTCTCAAGGGCTCCTTCCCCTTTCCTGCAGTACAACCACTGCTAATGAGCTTGGCTAAATGAAATACGCAAGCAAGTTATAAGAAATAATAATGAACCATTAAGAAATACCATAACTATGCTAACATAATTAAAACACATATTGAAATGTCATATTGAGCTTGAAAGTGCCTAGCAGTATTATTTATCTTACCAAAACTATTCCACATCTTTAAATAAGTTATAGAATGGTTATATGCTTTTGCACCATTCAACTTTCCAATTCAAGGTTGGGTCTAATTTCCCAACTTTTAGAATGGAAGTTGTTCTCTCATTCAGGGTTGAGTCAAATTTCTCAACTTCTAGAATTAAGAGTGTAGGCTTACCTCATCAGGTCTTTCGTCTTTACTTGTGCGGGCCTATCCCCCATATATAACTTATTTCACTTTTCATATAGTCATCCTTTTTAGAGCTAATGACATATGCTTTTGATGATATAGTTGCGCTTTAGCTTCTCTTCAGTTACCCTTTAGCTTCCCTTTAGCTGTCCTTTAACTGTCCTTTAGTTGCCCTTTAGGTGCGCTTTAGGTGCCCTTTAGGTGCGCTTTAGGTGCCCTTTAGGTGCCCTTTAGGTGCCCTTTAGGTGCGCTTTACGTGCCCTTTATTTGCGCTTTACTTGAGCTTTAGGTGCCCTTTACGTGCGCTTTATGAATATTTACCTTTCTATGCTTACTAAATCATTTACATTGCTAAAGATTATCCTTTACATAAACAAATTCATATTTAAACAATCATATTCATTCAAATAACCAAAATAAACTAGAATACATATGATCATAAACAGCCGAATCCTCTACTATTACTCAGCTTGCTTGCCCGCTGCTTCAATTCCAGGTGATGGGCAAATGAAAGTAATGAAGGGGACTTATAGGTCTACTAGTGCTTTACCGTAATATATAATATTATTATAAGATAGTGCATTCTCCACTACAATTCCACTAACATTCTAGCCGTCTGATCTCCATCCAGCCCATGCATGTCAAGATTAGTGGAGACTACAGTAACAATTAATAAATTGTTGTCAATTAATTGTTATTCATTAACTATAATATTAACTATAATACTAAACAGTTATTTAAAAGATACCTATTCATAGACATTTAAGATATATTGATACCAAAATTACTCGAAATTCAATATCAAATTTGATGAAAATATTTTTGATACTTTCTATATGTGAGAGAATATAGAGGAAATTTGTATGTTTACCTTTTTGGACCAAAATTTTTGGTATTATACTCGGTGACCATCTATTATGGAGGTCTCCATATTGCTCAATCTCAAATGTGTAGGCGAAGATCAAAAAGAAGCATTGCTAAATGAAATCCATTCGAGCATATGTAGGAGTCACTCCGTTGGACGCATTCTCGTCCGCCAGATCCTTAGATAAGGATACTTTTGGCCTATTTTGAAAAAAGATACCGAAGAATATTTTAAAAATTGCATGGAATGTCAAAAGTTCTCCCCAATACAGCTGCAACCTTCCCATATGTTGCACTCAAGCACGAGTTTGGCAATTCTTCATATGGCGAATGTCCTATTAGGCCCATTCTCACCATCAATCGGGCAATGAAGATTCATTTTAGTCATGATCGTTCACCAAATGGATTGAAGCCAAAGCACTCACCCGCATAACCTCCATTGTAGTTCGAAACTTCATCTGGACTGAAATCATCATCAACCTCCTCTTTACGATCATTATAGATAACATACCACAATTATTCGATCAAAGCCTCAAGGAATTTTGTAACATCTAAGGCCTCCGACTCAAGCTTGCATATGTTCACCACATCGAACTAATGGGCAGGTTGAAGCCACCAATTAACTTATACTTAACCTCCTCAAGAAAAAGATCAAGGGCGCCATAGGAAAATAGGCAGAGTCACTTTTGTTTTATGGGCCCTCATAATGATTCCATTAACTGTCATAAGGCATACACCCTTCTCACTCTCATATGGTAAGAAGGTTTCACACAGAGTAGAGCTTGAACTGCCAAGACAAAGGGTACTAACCACGACTTAGGACATTATTACTAAATCCAGCAAATGGGAAGTCTCCAATCAGGATGGCTTACATATAATTGTCGACCTATTAGAAGAGCTTCAAGCGCAAGCCACGCTTTGACAAGAGGAATTAAAGCGATGGACTGCCAAGTACTATAATCTCCACATCAAGAAGAAAATCTTTCAACTCGGAGACTTGGTTCTAAAGAAAGAAGACGCAGTTGCTCGTTGTTCTACTCTCGGCAAACTAGCGAGTACGTAGGACGGTCCGTACATTATCAAAAGACACGCCGGCCCAGGAGCCTATCAGTTGAATGCCCACAATGGAATCAAGATATCTAGAACGTGGAGCGCTGAGGACCTCGAACCAATTTTAAAATAATGGAAGTTCCTAGCCCTACTCGTTCCATATTATTATTCTTTTTTCTATTGGCAAGGATTGCCTTTCTATTCATAAAAACATTTCTCATCAAAACGAGATGTTCAAGACAAATCCACCTTTAAAAAATGCTCGGGAACTCGGGATGCTGAGTGTGAACCCTCAAACCATATGGTGAAATATCCTCAGGAGACCTCTTCTAAACAAAATATGTCCTACCCAAGTCTCTCGAACTCACAATAACTAGTTGCGATCACCCGAGCAGTGCGGGATTGTCAAATCCCCCTTCGAGTTTGAGTTGAAGAAAAAGATTGGACTACTCTCTACGGCGAGCCAAGGCCCCCAAGCACTCGAGACCTGTGCGAGAGCTAGAACTCTTAGCGTGAAGGAAAGTCATCTGTTTAGCTAGATCCTCTCTTTATCTCTTGTCGAGTGACTGGCAATTGACCACATCTATGAACACTAGAGGAGGCTACTTATGAACAAGTTTCCACTATTTGAAAACCTATTGACTTTCAGGCTCTCAACTTCACAATAACCAGTTGCAATCACTCGAGCAGTCATCTGTTTAGCTAGATCCTCTCTTTATCTCTTGTCGAGTGACTGGCAATTGACCACATCTATGAACACTAGAGGAGGCTACTTATGAACAAGTTTCCACTATTTGAAAACCTATTGACTTTCAGGCTCTCAACTTCACAATAACGAGTTGCAATCACTCGAGTAGCGCAAGATCTTCAATTCCCCCCGGGTTTGCGCTGAAATAAAAGATTTGATTACTCTTTGCAGCAAGCCGAGTCCCCCAGACACTCAATACCTACGTGAGTGTCGAAGCCTCTAGTGCGAAGGAAAGTCATCGTTCTAGCAAAATTCTTTCTTGAGTGGAGAATGAGTGTGTTAATTCCTATTTTTAAGAATAAAGGTGATGCACAAGATTGTGCGAATTATAGAGGAATTAAGTTCATCTGTCATACTTTAAAACTATGGGAGCGAGTTATGGAGCATAGGTTGCGGCGTGATACTAATATTTCTCAAAATCAATTTGGATTCATGCCAGGTAGGTCGACTGTGGAAGCCATACATTTATTAAGAGGTTTGATGGATAAATATAGAGAAAATAAGGAGGATCTACATATGATATTTATTGATTTAGAAAAAGCATATGATAAAGTTCCAAGAGAAGTGCTATGGAGAGTTCTTGAAAAGAAAGGAGTTAATAATGCTTATATTCAAATCATTAAAGATATGTATGCAGGAGCTATTACTTGTGTTCAAACACAAGGTGGTTTGACCAAGTATTTCCCTATTTCGGTTGGGTTACATCAAGGATCAGCCTTAAGCCCATATCTTTTTGGTTTAGTCATGGATGTTCTCACTAGACATTTGCAAGAGGATGTACCTTGGTGCATGCTTTTTGCTGATGATATTCTTCTTGTTGATAAGACTAGAGAGGGAGTTGAAAGTAAACTTGAATTATGGAGGTCAATATTAGAGACTAAAGGTTTCGCTTGAGTAGATCTAAAACAGAATATATGGAGTGTAATTTTAGTAGTGAGGGGATTGTGACTTTGGGCGATCAAGTCATTAATAAGAGTACACGTTTTAGATATCTTGGATGTGTTGTTCAGAGTGATTGTGAAATAGATGAGGATATTATCAGCAGAATTTAAGTTGGATGGTTGAAGTGGAAGAATGCATTGGGCTTGTTGTGTGATAGAAAAGTACCTCTCAAACTTAAGGGAAAATTCAATAACATGGTAGTGAGGCCTGCAATGCTTTATGGTGCTGAATGTTGTCCACTAAAAGAGAAACATAATACTAAGTTAAGTGTGACAGAGATGAGGATGTTCAGGTGGATGAGTGGCTTTACCCTTAGAGATAGGATACGAAATGAGCATATACGTGAAAAGTTTGGAGTAGCTCCAGTAGAAGATAAGATTAGAGAGAGTCGCCTTAGATGGTTTGGTCACATAAAACGGCGGCCTTCCAATGACCCGGTTAGGAGAGTAGAGGTATTAGATTTGACTTATGTTAAGAAAGGTAGAGGCAGACCTAAAAAGACTTGGTTAGAAAATATTAGGAATGATCTTTCTTTATTAGATTTAAACGAGAATTTGACCTTTAATAAGACACAATGGGGAAAAAAGATTCATGTAGCCGACCCCACGTAGTGGGATAAATGCTTGATGTTGTTTTTGTTGTACTCTCTGACAAGTGACCAGGGAGAATTCATATTAAAACCCTCAAAACAATTTTATGCAAACTGACTCACTTTCAACAAACAAAAAGAAAAAAAATGTTGATCCATTTATCTACGTTTTGCTCATTCTACGCTTGGGGAACTCGAGCGTAGGGAAAAAATCTGATCCTTTGAACACATATAAACATACTTATTTCTTTCACAAGAATAGAGTTTCTCATCCACTCGCCCTTAAATGAGGCATACGATATATATATATATATAATTTCTTATAGGCTTACGAGACTAATTGTCAACATTAAAGTGGTAGAGTTTTTCAAAAGACTAGCACACAAATGACAGGGATAAATGCGTGACCCGAGTAGCATGGCATTGTCAAATCTCTCTTCGGGTTTGGGTTGAAAGAAAAGATTATACTAATCTTTGAGGCAAGCTGAGGCCCTAGTGATGTATCCTAAGATCTAGAAAGCTAAGTAGGAGAACACTTTGGAAAAAAAACAAAACACTTCAGTAACAAAAAAAAAAAACCATAACAACAGAAAGAAAACTAAAATGAAATAGACGTAAGAGAACTATTAGGAACTTAACTAAATAAATTAAAATAAAAATAAACTTTCCTCATAGCAACCTAGAAAGGTCACCTCATATGTAAATCTGAAAAATAGGTTAGCGCTCCAAGGAAAATTCAAACCAGGGTTCACCACAGAAATCTTGATCCAAGATCAATCGGCACTCCTCCGGCAAATACTAATAAACCGGCCAAACAATACACCACACTCACTATATTTGGAGAAGAGTGATACAATTGGAAGGGAAACTGTGGAGAGATGAAATAGATAGAAGACTAGAAAAAAGAATTAGGTAGAGAAAGATTGTAGCTCTCAAGCTAGGATGAAAAAATCCTCTGGTTATGAGCAGAATTCAGCCAAAAAAACCTCCTTTCAATAGCACCCATATATAGGAGGAAAAAGGGCTCAACAGCCCCATAAATGAGCCACCCCAAATAGCCAATAGGAGCCAACTCAAAACTTGCAAACAACACAAAGGAAGGGGAATATATGGACAGCTTTAGGAAATCCAAACAGTAAAGGTAAACCGCCAGCTGCATGGGAAATAACAGGAATTTCAACTAGCAAAAGACAAACCGTAATAAGCATGGAACACCAAGTAACCAAGAGGAAGGGAATGAGATGGGCCAAGCCCATTAAGAAAATTTCAACCCAAAAATAAATCTCCACTAAGCCAATAAAGAAACAAGAGAACAAGACCAAGAATGGAAAACAAAGGAGAGAAATTACCAAAGATCACCAAACCCAAGCATGATCACGATTTGTTTTCCATCATAGGGCACATAAAAAAAACATAGACCAAAAATTACATAAAGTCCAAAACATAAATAAAATACAAAATATAAAATGATAATCCTTTACTGCATCACCTAGACACTCAAGACTTGCGCTAGCGCCAAAGCCCCCAATGTGAAGGAAAGTCATATTTCTAACAAGATTCTTCCCTCACTTCCTATTGAGCCAAATAAAAGAGTTTCATCAAACCCATTCTCACTCATAGAATCAATCGTCAAATAACAAGTATGGCCACACAAATTCTAGAACATATACATATTTCAAATAAAACTTCTCATAGTAAGAGATAGAGGTACTAAAATACAGCTTTTATTTCATGCCTCTACGGTGTTACAAACAAATTCTCGCATTACAAGCATTTACACCTCTTCACACAAAGGACTTGATCTGTTTTAAAAGTGGAATACAAGGCGACCGAACAAGCAGCTCTGGCAAACGTAGTTGAAATGAGAGAGTAACTCCCATTTCACCACACTTTGTAAGAACTCATCTCGAGTCGATGTTCCCACCAGGAAAAAAAAATTAGGTTACTTGCATGTAGCTCTCATTCTGTAAACAAGTATCTTGACTGCTGGACGAGTCAGCTGAGAAGAATGACCTCGCCTAACTCGTTCGAAGAGGCATACATCCTTCGAAACTTCTACTTATTAGAGCCAGCTAGGATCTCACTATGGACCTACTCCTAACTGTTTATGACACCTTCGAAGAAGAACGAAAGATAGAAAAGATGGAAGCAGGTTGTAGCCACTATACAACCACACTTACTATTTATTTTCCATTTCTCTCCCCAAAATTCAAAGCACCAAGCTGCCTCTTATATAAAAAAATCATTTACTCTTAAAGGATAACATTATGAAGGTAGACACATTTCATTTCTCTTGTTCTTTGTTTCCGATGTCGCAAAAAGAAAAGTCACCAAACTAACAAAGCCTAGAGTTACACTCGTCATTGGAAAGTAAGCTCGCCTTCGAAAGGCAGAGGAAGAAAAAACAAATCAAACCCAACCACACTAGACTTGTTCTAATATGGAATCCTTCACCTTATTTGGCGCCAATCCTCCCGTCTGGTCAAGGCACTCCATGATGTATTGGAGCGCAAGTCGGTCTCTATCAAACTTATATGATCCCATAGAGACACCACCTGGGCATTCAGAGAAGTCATCGCTTTTCTCAAGTTGACATCACTTATAACAGCAACTGCTCCCTCTTCAAAAAAATTGAACTCACCTACACCCTTGGACTTGACTGTTGAATCCAGAGCTTTTAGTCTCCCAACAATTTCATCCAACAAAATCAGTTCCAAGGGAAAGGCGAGGTCAGTAAACAAGGTATATGAAGGAGAAGCCGACGATTGTCCGAGCACTTTATCTGCAACCTTCTCCTTGGCAACCTCTTTGGTAGCCCTCTCAGCCACAACAGTTTCCCTGACAATTAACTCCTGCTCCATTATACTCACCTCCTTCAGAAGAACTCCACTCATGCCCCCTTGCGCTCTTCCAGAAACAAAAGGACAAATTTTCTCACCATCAAAGCCTCCACGTTCATCAGTTATGCCTCTCACTGTCGGGACAACAAGAGCACTCATCTCCTTCTTCCTTGCAGCAGGGTTGGATAACCGATCATCCTCAATGATAATCGTCTCTCTTACATCAACTTGCATTCTCTTTAGAAGAAAACTCACTGTCAGATTTGCTAAGTCCATGGACACTCGCACCTTTTCTCCAAAAATGGGCCTTATCGGCGTAGCCTCCTCTGTGTTCATTTCCCCCATACTGAAGGCCACTTGTGCCCTATAAGCAGCTTTCTAGAAGCACTAAACGCCCAAGGGAGAAAAAAAGTCCATCCCACCAAAATCATGCAAGGCTCACAGTTGTAAATAAAAAAAAGCAAACATTTCTTTGGCCTGAGGCCGATATTAATAGAGAAAACTAGATGACGAGACCATTTAGTCTTTTGAGGAAATGTGAAACTCAAAATACTACCTCAAAATCTATAAAATGTTCAAGAAAATAAATTTACATTTACTAATGTTTTCTTATCTAGTTTTTTTCATTTATTCGATATTTTCAACATCCAATGTTTAAGGGGTTGCATACATCGGGGAACTAAATGTACACCCATGACTACCTTTGCAAGTACTCATTCGCAGCTGTCTCATAGGTTGCGCCTTGGTCGAGTGGAAGGAGGGTCAACACAATTCGTTCGAGGGAATCGCCTAGGAGCTCGGATGGACCTTAAAATTGGAGCACGACGGACCAGTACCGGTCGCCACTTCCACACAGTCATTCACTCTACAAAGGCGACAACAGAACTTTCTCTCTCAAACGGATAGATCTTTATTCATCTTGACTGGAGTCAAGACTCTCATGCAAGATACATCAAACAATTAATGACATATATCACCTCTACAAACATCTCTTACAACAAAATCAATTCGAATGTCCCATCAAAATGCTACTCGCCTCTTCAAACCTTAACTGGGTGACCTCAGATCAACTTTAGCTTCATGCTAGTTCGTTCTCCTTACCATGCTCCGACAATACTCACCCCTTTTCATCTTAATGGGGGATTCCGAACCAAATTCCAATCGATGTTGATGGGCCTCTACCAGCCCCTCAACTCACCCCTCCACTTGGCACCAAGGCCGAGCTACAATAAAGATTGATGGGACAACTACCGTACTAATGGCTTACTTATTACGTCTTTCCGAGCCCTATAAAAAGAAGAAGGTAGGAAAAGGAAAGGAGGAACCCACAAAAGAAAAGAGCGATGTATTAATTTTTTCCCTTTTCTAACATAAGCTCTGCTATTTAAGAGCTCTAGCTCTCATTATTCTTGTACCTCTGCCCAGGATAATAAAATTTTATCTAAACTCATACTATGTCTCCTCTTCTCTCCTTTTCCTCATACCTGCACTATTGCAACAAATCCACCTTATATTCTCTGGATTCAATCTTCGATAAACCTTTGTAAGTGTATGTTGCTACTACTTGACTTTCTAAATAGTATGTGGCTAGTGTTTTTGCTGGGTTTTGATTGGTTCTTCTTTTTGTGGCTATTGACAAAAGATTGAATTTGAAGACATCTATTATTCTTATTGTAAATTTTTTTATTAAAATTTCTTCAATTATTTTAAGGTTCACACGAAACAAAGGAAATAAGTTGTTATACATCCTTATAGTCAGGTAAATGGGAACATGCAAGATTGTTGATCTAGGTTGATCTTAGTGTTGACAAAGGATGGGTGGATGCGGGTATTGTTGTTGCATGTGTTATGCGAGGAAGAGTACTGCCGGGTTGAGTGGGTTGGCCGTTTGTGATCCTGGGAGGGGGACCTGTGCATGAATGGAAGAGATGGGAGTGTTCTAAGAAGTCGTTGGGAGTTTTTGTGTGTGAGGTAGAAGATAGGGGTTGCACAAGTGTGAGTTACGAGTATAGAGAAATTGAGAGAGAGATGTTTGAGAGAGTTGCTATTTGCATGTTTTACATTCTTGCAACTTGTATAGTTTTGATGATTCCAAATATTATTGTTTTATGTGTAGTTATCTCCTATCATTTTTTGAGAAAATTTGTTTTTGCTCTTGTGTGTACTAACATTTCAGGAAAATCAAACTCCAAACTACTGAAGACTTCAAATGAAATTCAGCATGAGATATCTTGTAATTTGAAGCTTGTAATTTTTTGTTTTAATTAAGTTTGAGAGGGAGTGATTGTAATTGAGTGAATAAACACACACACACTTAAGGAGATCTTAAATTTTTTATTCTGATCGTACGGGACGAATAAAACTCGTGCGGGACGATCAGGTCTGTTATCTCCTCGTAAGAGCAATGGAACGAACAGGATTTGAGAAAAAGTTTTCTAAGTCCTGATCGTCCAGGACGAAATTAAAATCGTCCCTGGACGACTTGCTCTCTGTAAAATTTTCGTCCAGACAAAATTGATAATCGTGCCAGGACGAGTTGCTCTCTGTAAAAATTTCGTCCAGACAAAATTAAAATCATCCCTGGACGACTTGCTCTCTGTAAAAATTTCGTCCAGACAAAGTACTATTTGTCCTAGGACGAAATGAACTGACTTAACATAAGTTGGTTACGTCCTGCAGTTTTTGGGAACCGACCTATAGTAAACTGTTCGTACCGGACGAACCTAGTTCGTACGGGACGATAATCGTGTACGAACTCAGTTCGTACCAATATTTATTAGGATCATTTCCGACACTTTAAGTAAAATCGTCCAGGATGATCCACGATCGTACGGAACGATTCATTTCGTGTTGACTTGAAAATTTGCAGTTTTTGGACGATTTTTCTTGTCTCTTCTATGTATAGTCCAATTTTAACTGCCACCAAATCTTTTTGCCCATTGATCTTCATGCCTATTGAAAGGAGAGAGTCAAGGAGAGAGT
>NW_021319929.1:471360-473893 GCF_001605985.2 Dendrobium catenatum
AAATATAACGGTCGTCACAACCGTATATTTGTTTGTTGGTTCGAACCCTGTCGACTTCTATTGACCCTTATAGAAGGATCGGTTTCGAACATGAATTCACTTGTCAACCCGCGCAGCATCCCTAGACGTCACGTGTGTACCAATAACACGCTCGTCGGGGCCCATGCGGGTGTTTGGGGGCATTTTATAATTGAACCCTGTCCACTCCTTTTATCTTCTTAGGAGGATCGGGTTCAAAATTTGATAACCCGTGCAGCATCCCTGGACGTCACGTGCATTTCTATAATACGCTCGTCGGGGCCCATGCAGGTTTTATAATTGTTTTTACCCCTTTTAGTGTACCTATGTGTATACAAATTATGGTGCACGTGTAGGGGTATTTTGAAATAATTGTAGACGCCTTTTGTCTGCTTGTACGAATATTGCAGATCCGGTGGCGTGGCGTTGTAGTTTATGGACGCCTTCAGTCTGCTTATACGAATGTCGCAGATCCGGTGGCGTGGCGTAGCAGCTTCTGGATAGAATTGTTCGCTTCTTCTTACAGGTAGACTGTCGTGCACTATTTGTTGCTTTCTGCAGGTGGATCGTGGTGCACTAACTAATCTCCTGCCTTGGGTCGTAAGAACTTGTACTTGTCGTATTCTCTATGCATTTGATTTTGGTCCTTGGTCTTTTCAGTGCGTCTTCCACTGCTGCATGTAGGTAGGTAGATGTCTTCCTTCACAGACTGGAATTGACTTCAGGATACTGCATTTACTGATGTCTTTTTGCGTTTACCCATTGATGGCATGTTACCCTAAACTGGTTGCTGTAGGTTTTTGGGCTGAAACCTTTATGGTGTAGTGGGCCTTAGAGGTGGACTTAAGAGGTGAAATTATGAGGTGAAGTTAAAGGAGAAGTGGGCTGCTTTGATGCTCTAAAGTGGGCTGCTTTGATGCTCTAAAATGGGCTGTTCTGATGTCCCAAAGTGAGCTGTTGTATATGGTTTAGAAAGGTTGTGTAGTGGACTGGATTATACTAATTTTGTGTAGTTTCATGTGCTGTTTTGATAAAATGGAGAAATAATTTCAGTCAAATGAACTATAGAATAAAGCTATGTATAAAGAAAAAGACAAACAGGGGCTCTGTTGGATTCAGACTTCTCGTGAAATCCCAAGTAGAAATCTTTGCATAAATAAAAGGAAAAAAAAAAAAAAACTGCTCCCGCTGCATATCTTAAATCCATATACGCCTGTCAATATCTCAACCACCACATGTATATTCCCCTTCTTCTTTTTTTTTTACTAACAGCACTAAAATAGTGCTGACATCCACTTGATGGCTGCAGAGAAAAAGAAAAGAAAGGGAATCTTGCTGTAGTTTTTTTTTGTTTCTTTCCCTTTGGAATACAATGAGCTAATGGATGAGAATAAAGAAAACTCAATAGAGTCAATAAAGATGAAAAGTTCAGTGGTTGCTGGTGTGAAACACGTGAAAAGCACAATTAATGTGCAGCATCAATAGGCAACAGTATAAGGCCCCCCCTCTTGGATAGCCTTGGGACATAAGCTTAGGTTTAACAACCTAATTCATAGTGAACGAGTTTCAACAAGAGATCTGTGAGCTGGGTCGTGGGCTTGAGTTGAGAAGGGGAATGCTGATTAGTGGTTTGGTTTTCTGCTAGAGAGGGAAGGGAAATTAGACTGACAAAGAGCATGTGTTTGTCTGGGCTGTGATTGAATTGATAGATGAGGGGGTTCGTTAGTGAGATTTTGGCTATTTTAGACTTATGATTAATTATATATTTTTTAGCGATATAGAGGCAAGTGATGGCTGCATTGCCTAATTTGTAGGGGTAGGAGCGGGGATAGATTGGAATTTGTTAGTAAGAAATAATTTTTTTTATAAATTATATAAATACAATTTATTATTATTCATATTGTTATTATAAATTAACAAAAAAGAAATATGAATTGACCCTTCTTTCAACTTCTTATTATTCATGCACCTTGATTTGCATGCCATTATTTCTTTGCGTATGGAAAAAAATTGAGTATGGACTCGTTCAATGTCTTTTAATGGGTAATTTTAACGTTCTAGACATAACAACAAAGTCCGTTTGGCAAACGGACGTCGTTCGGGTGACCTCGTACAACATTGTGCCCTCCATCTTTTTTGCTCAGGTTTGCTTGAATTAAACATGGGGAATCCCATCTTGACAATCTCGATGTTTCAAGCACAACGACAATCTATTTTACTAGCGAATATTGTTTGGGAATTTTGCACAGCGTCGCGCTTGCTAATTGTTGCCTTCGTCTTTGTTAGATTGAGTCATTGTGGGCTCCGAAAATTCGGCCCCGGCCTCCCCGCCGCGCTTTCTTTTTCTTTTTATTCGGCGAGGGGAGTTTTAACGGATTAGGTTCCGGGGTAAATTTTGGAAGGCAGATGGGTTTGTAGATAAGACACTACCCAGAGATTTCGCGCTCATTTTGCGTGGACTTTATGATATGAGTTCTTGTTTCCTATAGGCGCAAGCCCCTATAGTTAATTACCC
>NW_021319929.1:473993-495982 GCF_001605985.2 Dendrobium catenatum
GATGATGCAGTTCGTTACACGAACGAATGAAGTTCAAATGATTTCAACGATGATTGGGCACTTCGATGCTTGTTCCGCACAATGTCGAGGCGTTTCTAGTCCGCTACGCACTATATTGTGCTGATCAGTCACTTTTCTCATTGCACTTGCTTGCATTGATTGTTGCACTTATGTGGACGTCAACAAGTTTTAGGTTTTTTTTTTTTTTTGACTTTTTATTGCTGATTTATGGCATATTTATAAATTGTCTTTACTTTTATGATTTGTTTTATTTTTAGTTCAAGCTTCAAAGTCTATGCTTCCATCTACCTCGTGGCTTATGCCTCGCTTGGATATGGGAAAATTCCTTACTTGTCACTTTTGCCTTAAAATATCATGAATGTGGTATCTGTTATTGCAACGATAAGGAAAATAACGTTGTTTCTATTGTAAGGAAGTTCCGTGATGGGCACTACTAGCAATCTGTGCTGCTTCTGGTAAACAGCAGCATGGGTTTAGCTATATGCTGGGTGGAGTCATTATAGAATTAAATTTATTATAGAGATTCCGTTGTGATATTTTACGAATTTATTTTCTACATACTAAACCAAAATCTTATGCCTAGGTGTAATAATTTTGCTATCTAAGTAGGCCTGAAACAATGATTTTCTTTCTACGTGATGCCAGAACACACCCTAAAGCCCTTTGGTGATTCCTTCACTCCCTGGCAACCCAAATATGATTATTTAACATCTTAAGATGTAAATGTTATGTCTTCTGCGCAGCCTGACGCTTTTAGTTTTTCTTATCCCAGTTAAACATGAAGTTTTTTGTTATATCTACATTTGTGTAATTCATCATTAAAATTCTTTAAATTTGGTTGATTTACCTATAATTCCTCCCCATTCAGATGCCTCTGTGCATTTTACTAGTTCAATATGCTTGATTTTCTTGTTATTGGGTAGTAACAATTTTTTCCCCTTTATAGGGATGGGGATGTGCATACCGTTCTCTACAAACTATCATATCTTGGTTTAGGCTTCAACGTTACGCATCAATAGAAGTTCCTTCCCACAGGTTGATGTTTTTTTTTTTTTGACACGGTTGTCTTAAATGGATTAGCTATATCTCTGTATTCACATTCTTTTGTAAATTTAGATTGTTCATTTTAAACTATTGCTTTTGTTGTCACTGTTTTTAAGGATGCTTTATTTGTATTTATTATTATTGGATAGAACCTTCATGAAACGGCTTAGTCTATTTACATGATTCTCTTACGTTTGCTATTATGGTTATTACTGTCATGTTTTTCAGGGAAATTCAGCAGGCTCTTGTTGACATTGGTGATAAGGAGCCCTCTTTTGTAGGATCACGTGAATGGATTGGAGCAATTGAGTTAGGCTTTGTCTTGGATAAACTTCTTGGGGTATGACTTTCAATTTTTTGCATGGACAATAGATTTTGTTCAAAAATCAAGGCCTTGATAATTTGAAGTTTATGCAGGTTAGAAGCATTTTAGGTTTTTAAAGAACTTCATCTTGACGGAATTGATATTTTTTTATTTTTTTATTTTGATGAATTTAGAAGGTTCAATGGATTGAGGCAATTGAATCTCCATGAAGATTATTGCATGCGATTTTTTTTTTAATTTAGAAAACAGTAATGTGCAATGATAGATATTTTATGCTGGTCATACAATAAATAATCTTGAAATGAAGCTGTAGGATAGAATTGAGCCGTAGTATCTGTATTTATAATTTATTTCTGAGACTAAAATTATATCCTTGTTGATAGTTAAATGTCTTCTTATCTTATACTGTGTAAATATAGAAATCCCAAGCCTTAGCAAGGAAAGTTGAAAGAAATATTTAGCTTCTTATGAATTGTATTGTCATAATCATTGTCATCAATCTTATCTCAATTTTTTTGGAGCTTTAAGTCCTCCATTGAAGAAAAGGCATGGTTATGATTTTGAGTTGACCCATTAACTTCCCCATTCAACTCATTTTGTTGATGGTGAGGATAACTGGAGGTCATGATGGTTTATGTGAAGAGGAAAGAGTGACGTTTGCATAACACAGTCAACCATGAATAGAGTAAATGTTGTACGAGCTGGGGATGATGACCTCACAACATCGACCGTGGTGAAAGCCAATGGAGATCTTGGTGGCTTATTGTAATATCCCGATCTTACCTGGCCGAAGGAGACGTCGCAGAAGCCAAATTGTAGAAGAGGAGAAGACGACCTGGAGCCGCATGGAAATGTAGAAGCCGAATGAAACTCAACTGTTGCCAATTGCATCAAGATACAGAGGCATCGATTGGAATCGAGAGAGCTAGCATTTTTTTCGTTGTTTGCTAAAGTCGAAGGGAGATGAAACGAACGAAAATGAGCTCGTTGATTTCTTTGGGTTCATCTCTCGATTCAAAGGTGACATCTCAAGTCGCTAGGAAAACGAAACGGTCCGTCAATTATTAACAAAGTAGACGAATGGATTTCTCCTCCCTCTAAGTTTCGATTGAGAGGGAGAGTCAATGAATCGAGAGAAAGACAAAAAGGAAGAGGCGAGAGAGACGAAACCTACGAGCAAGCTGCCAAGGGGGAGCCATGGACGAACAGGCATGGGCTCGAGCACGAGTAAGAGACAAGTTTTACTATTTTTCTAAATTTTAGATTATAATTATTGCAATAAAATGATTAAAACTAAAATATAGCATATAATTAAAAACAGATGACCAATTTATAACTTAAATGTTAACAAATAGGTTTTTGATATACGTGAAAATTTGATCAACGTGGAAAAAAGGAGAAATAATAAAATATCTCAATACCTAAGTTTAAGGTGAGTACTCATATTTCTTTTATTACAATATTGACTTTGTTTTCTCTTCAATTAGATGCTTTGAAAGATAATATCTGCTTACGTAGTATTTATTGTTAGCTAGATTATATTTTATCTTTCTTATACTCAATGATTGATCATGTTGAGTCAAATGAAAAATGAAAATTAATATGTTATATTTCACATTATCATATAAATCCAATAAATATTATAAAAATGAAATGGCTAGATAAATATGCTTGTATGTACATATTGACTGATGGAGCACACCCCCTTATGATATTGGCTGGGGACGCAATGTATTCGTGCATATAAATGAAAAAGATTATGGAAAAAAGTAAATGGAAATGGAAAGGGAGTACCTTCATTGGTACAATTTAGATGGTGCCTCCTGTGATGATTTTATTATTTATTGAATAGATAAAGATATGTTTTATGCATAATAGTGATAATTATGATAAAATGAAATTAAATGGAAGAATTTCATATTTAGAAATGAGCATGCATATTATTTCAAAGGCCTTATATTACTATAATTTTAGAAGTATGATTTATTCTCTGAGTTCTATTATGACTCACTATTCCTATTGAAAATCATTTATAGGTATAATTCAATTAATTAAAGGGGGATTTATACACATACCACTTTATTTCTTATTATTTATATATCTAGCACCCAAAACATTAATATTACATGTCTACCACCCATAGAACAAATTTGGGTGCTTGGAATGAAATATAAAAGTTTATAGGATGATATGAATGATATATATGAATTATATGAGTGATATATTTGATATTAAAGTTGTATATGAGTGGTAGGCATGTAATATTAATATTTTGGATTTTAGATATATAAATAGCATGAAATAAAGTGGTAGGTATGTAATTTTTCCTTTAATTAAAATGAGTAGAAGAGAAGAGAATGTGTATCGTAGGTGCGACGCTCCAAGAGAAAGATATTTATATTTTTTTAAGGTTTTAGTGGCTCACTGCTTATTGAAAATAGTTAGTTAGTAATTAAAATTTTAATTAATCGTCCAACCGTCTGTTTCCACCTCGTTAATTCGAGTCTCTTTGCCGGGCTGTGACACTTACGACTCATTCATGTGCTACAATTGTCATTGTAGATCTTGCTGTTTTCCAACATAATGTTCATTGCCATGGCATTGAAAGACTGGTGATCTTGTTGACCCATGCTTACTAATGAAGTTCTAACCTTTGTGGGATTCTTTTCTTTTAGTAAGCGCTAGTCTTCATTGGTCGAGATATTTTCTTAAATGCATGCGCCATTGTTGTGTTTGTTTCGTGTAGTTTCTATGTTTTTTTCTCCTTTTTCTTAGCCCATGATGTTGGCTCATCTAATTTTATCTTTAAACCAAGAATGTGGTCCTTATTTTGGGTTATGAAGCTTCTGGTAATCTTGAAGGAGTTGGCTTAGAATCTGTCTAGTGATGGAAATGGGAATCTAATATATGCTCTAAGTGATGAAGTGATTGCTTTCAGACATTGTCCCCATTCCCTTAATAGAAGAAAGTTAATAGGAGTGGTTTATCTGGATACTTTGAAAAATTGAGATGGATAAACACTTTCATTGTCATGTCCCAAGTTCTGGATGAGAAAAGTGGAGGGTTGCGTTAGGTAATCGATAGCCAGCATAAAACATGTCGAAAAATCATGACATGAATCTTTTAAAAAATTATGTTAATGCTAGAGCGTCCCCTGGAAGCGACGCGTTGTATGACCTGAATACGACGACAATTGTATAAGGGCCACAGTGTTAAATAGGCAAGGGTTCTTACATCAAGGACGGATGTGGGTAAAAAAGCTAGTCCATGAAACCAAAATTAGGATAAGAACTTAGAATATAGACTCTCTTATAGGAAAATTAATATAATTAATAGATATCATGATTAATATGAAGATAAATATTTTGCAGATTCAGGAAACTAAATGGGTTAAAGAGAAGGCTAAGGAGATTGATAGTTTATGATATAAATTATGATTTTCGGATAGGAGTCATGCTGGAAATGGTGTAGGTGTGATTATAGGTAAGAGTTTGAAATGTAATGTTATGAAAATTAACAGAATTAGAAATAGAATTATAACTTTAAAGATTATTGTTGATACTAAGATTGTTAATATTATAAGTGCTTAAGCTCCTCAAGTAGGTTTCGATATGGATTCAAAATTAAAATTTTGGAATGACTTAGAAGAATTAATATAAAAATAACTCTTGAAGAAAGAGTTCTTATTGGAGAAGATTTAAATGGATATGTTGGTAGAGAGGTAGATGATTTTAAAAGCATCATGGTGGTCATTGGTTGGAACGACAAATGAAGGTGGTAAGACTATATTAAATTTTTCTTTAACTTATGATTTCTTAATAGCTATTATCTTATTTAAGAAAAGAGATGAGCATCTTATCACATATAAAAATGGATATAATAAAACACATTGATTATTTTCTTAGAAAAAAATTAGATCATTTGGTTTGCAAAGATTATAAAGTTATTACGAGTAAAACATTATGTACCCAATATCGATTATTAGTTTTGGACCTTAAGATAAAGGGGCAGAAAATAAAAAATAAAATAAAATAATATTTTAAGATTAGATGGAGGCATTTAAAAAATATTAATAAAAGTATTTTTGAGAGTAAGAAAAGTATTTTTGAGAGTAAGATTTTAGATCTTAAGATTTTTTCTGTGCATGGGGATGCTAATGTTATGCGAAAAAAGTAGCTAGTGATATTAAGAATATTGTAAAAGATATGCTTGGAGTTTCGAAGAGAAAAGCTCATAATAGTAAAAATAGTTAGTGGTGAAATTCAAATGTGCATGAAAAAATAAAAATAATAAAATTTATTATAAAAATTAGTTTAGATGTAAAAATTCTTATAATTGGGAAAACTATAAAGAGGCTTGTAAGGAATCTAAGAAAACTATTTGGGATGTAAAGAGCTTAGCTTTTAATGATTTATACAATATATTATATATTAAGGAGGGAGATATATATATATATATAATTTGACGAACAAAGAGATATAAGTAGTAAGGATTTAGTTCTAGTGAAGTATATTAAGGATGAAGATTAGAAGTACTTTTCTTAGAAGATGATATTCAACAAAGGTGGATGAGATATTTTGCTAAATTTTTTAATGATGAATGGAAAAACACAATTGACTTTAGTGAGTTTAGCACCCTAAATGAAAATAAAGATTTTTGTTTTTATCGGCGTATTAGTAAAATAGAAGTTAGAGAGACTTTAAAAAAATGTAGTGTGAAAAAACTGTTGGACCTGATGATATGTCAATAGAGGTGTGAAAATGCTTAGGAGAATGAGTGTGTTAATTCATATTTTTAAGAAAAAAGGTGATGCACAGGAATGTGTGAATTATAGAGGAATTAAGTTAATGTGTCGTACTTTAAAACAATGGGAGCGAGTTATGGAGTGTAGGTTGCATCGTGATATCAATGTTTCTCAAAATCAATTTGGATTCATGCCGGGTAGGTCTACTATGGAAGTCATATATTGGTTGAGAGGTTTGATGGAGAAATATAGAGAGAATAAGGAGAATCTACATATGGTATTTATTGATTTAGAGAAAGCATATGATAAAAATCAAAGAGAAGTGCTATGGAGAGTTTTTGAAAAGAAAGAGTTAATAATGCTTATTCAAATTATTAAAGATATGTATGTAGGAGCTATTACTTGTGTTCAAACACAAGGTGGTTTGACCAAGTATTTTCCTATTTCGGTTGATTTACATCAATGATTAGCCTTAAGCCCATATCTTTTTGCTTTAGTCATGGATGTTCTCACTAGACATTTGTATGAGGATGTGCCTTGGTGTATGCTTTTTGCTGATGATATTCTTCTTGTTGATAAGACTAAAGAGGGAGTTGAAAGTAAACTTGAATTATGGAGGTTAACCTTATAGTCTAAAGGTTTTTTCTTGAGTAGATCTAAAACTGAATATATGGAGTGTAATTTTAGTAGCAATAATCCTAGTGAGGGGATTGTGACTTTGGGCGATCAAGTCATTGATAAAAGTACACATTTTAGATGTCTTGGATATATTGTTTAGAGTGATGGTGAAATAGATGGGGATATTATCAGCAGAATTCAAGTTGGATTGTTGAAGTGGAGGAATGCATCGGGCTTGTTGTGCGATAGAAAAGTCCCCCTCAAACTTTAGAGAAAATTTTATAAGATGGTGGTGAGACCTGCAATACTTTATGGTGCCAAATGTTAGCCATTAAAAGATAAGCATAATACTAAGTTAAGTGTTGCAGAGATGAGGATGCTTAGGTGGATGAGTGGCTTTACCCTTAGCGATAGGATACGAAATGAGCATATACGTGAAAAGGTTGGAGTAGCTCCAGTGGAAGGTAAGATTATAGAGAGTCACCTTAGATGGTTTGGTCACATTAAACGGAGGCCTTTCGATGACCCATTTAGGAAAGTTGAGGTACTAGATTTGACTTATGTTAAGAAAGGTAGGGGTAGACCTACAAAGACTTGGTTAGAAAATATTACAAATGATCTTTTTCTATTAGATTTAAATGAGAATTTGAATTTTAACAGGACACAATGGCGAAAAGAATTCATGTAGCCGACCCCACATAGTGGGACAGGCTTGATGTTGTTGTTATCAGGAAGGAAAAGAAAAAGAGGTGAAGGAAATTTCGATTTCCCAAAACAAGGAGACTAGGTCTAAAGCAAAATCATATACAACCCCATTTCAATGATGAAAGAATTGGTATGAAACATTAGTGGAATTACTAGTTTAGTAGCTATAAGTAGGCACATGGAAATTTTTTTTTACCCCATAAAAAGATATTTTATTAAAACAAAAGAGGGGTACAAAAAGTACAAACAGAAAAAAGAAAACAATAATGCCTCTCCAACAAAAAAAGAGCAGGCAAACACAAAAAATCAAAATAACGAATAAAAAAAGAAGAAGAAAAGAGCGAATACAAATAAACCCTACATTTGTAAATGAGAGATCCCCCAGGACAGGAAGACTTCAACAATGATCATTTGGGGGGCCCAAATCCCAAATCAAGATCCCATCAGTTGCTTTTTTCCTCTTTTGAGGGGTAGTGGTGATAGGTCCCCAACTTTAATTCCTTTTGAATGATTCTATGTCTTTGCTTGGAGAGGTTTAGTCTGTTGTTGGAGATATCCTGTTGCTGAGATTTTTTAGCAGTAAAAGCAATAGGCTCTGGGTTGGAATCCACCTAAGTTGGAAAGGTGCATCTCATTTCCTGGCCTTTAGAAGGGTTGGTGGGAAGATAAGCTTTCTTCTTATGCATTCTCCTTCTAGATGCAAGGAAATTTTACTAAAGAATAAGCTGCATATAGTGGTGTTGAACCCTTGGCTTATAAAAAGAAATTATATTTCTTAAGCAGGTTTTTAAGTTTTCAAGTTATGATTGCTAAATGCTCAAATAAAATTTGATTGTTTCTGAAAAGAAGATTTAAGTGTTCATTATTTATGTGAGATTATTTTTTAATATGGATGCCTCTATTGATTATCTGTAGCTGTTTGTGCATATATCTATGCTAATTGTTTAAGAGTGCTGAGAAGGGAGCTATGGCATGATTTGAGAGGTATTGTAGATTCCATTAGAAGACTTTTTTAAGTGTAGGGGATTTCAATGCAATTCTGAACTCGTTCGTAGGGAAAAGGGGGATGTGAACCTAACTTCAATGTTTTGGTAGAATTTGCTGATGTGGGCTAATTGATGGAGGATTTCTTGGTAAACAATGCACTAGGACAATTGAATTATGAGATTAATTGCAAATAAATAGAGAAAGTGTATGTTGAAATATTTCAATTATTTTATTAATTTTGAAATGAATGGATTAAAGATATATATTTTTATATTATCAAATTGAGTGTATTTAATTAGTTAAAGCAAGAAATTATTAAATATAAAAAGTTTATAAATAAATTATGATTCATATTTCAGTGAGAATACAAGGAGAACAAATTTTCTTCCTATTTTAATAAATTACATATGATAACTATTTAGGTATATTTAATAAATAATTAGAGTGAGAAAAAGAGCAAAATTATGCAGTATTAAATAATAATAAAATAAAATTCTAATTAAGAAAATATTATTTAAGGAATGCAAATATTCAATTTTAATTAGTGAATTAACTAAGTAATTAGAGAGAGAGAGAAAGCGCTTAGGAAATGCTTCATTTAATTAAATTATTAAATTTTAGAAAATAGTATAATTAAAATGAGAAGTTTTTAAATATGAGAATGTTATAAATTAATGAAAATTAAATCATAGTTCATATATAACTTCTAAATGGAGGATAACAAATTCTCTTATTTAAAAAAAAAATATTTAAGTATGCTTAATAATTATATATAAAAATAATATAAGTTAAAAATAACTTTATGAAATCATGTATTATTTATTATATGTGTCATTTTATTAAAGTCAGAGCAAGGACAATAAATGCAAGCAATCCGAATCAAAGTGAGTATGCATTTTTCATATTATAATAATTATATTGCTTCTAATTGCATTTTAATTGTTATTGCAAATGATTTATCTTTTTGTTTATTCAAATTGTATTGAAAATGATTCATCTCTCATATATTAAATAATTTATCTTATATTACTGGATAAAGCATAAAGTAAAGGAATGTAATATGAATGAAATGATTTGATATATGTGATTGCATATACATGTTGACTAATGAAGCAAATCCTCTTATGGTACTAACTGGAGACACAATGTACTCGTGCATATTCTTGAAAAAATAAAAAGAAATATAAAAGGAGTACGTTCATTGGGACTAAATTAGACGGTGTCTCCTCTGACGGTTGTATTATTTATAAAATATGAGAAATATATAAATACATATATGATTTATACATAATATTTAAAGTCTTGATGAAATGATATGATTAAATATAATTATTTTATGATATGAAATGAAAAAGGGATCATGCATATTTGTCTAACATGAGTTACTGTAGTTTAGAAGTATGTTTTATTCACTTAGCTGTGGCTTACTTTTAGTTGCTCTAATATTTTCAAGTATAATTTAATATAAAAGTAAAATGAGCATAAGAGGTAAAAATGTGTATTATAGGCGGGACGCACCAAATGAAAGGTATTTAATACATTTTATATCAGTTTATATTTTTTATGAAATGAAAATTTAATTTACCATCCGACCGTAAGAATGTTGTGAAAACACTTTAGTCTTGTTGTTTTCAACATAAAATAACCCAAAAAAGCTTCCACCATTGGTCACTTGCTTCTCCTCCATTTATTATCCACAAAATAGCTAAGAAAAGCTTCCACCATTGGTCATCTGCTTCTCCTCCAGCTATTGTCAAGGAAAAAAAAAACCAAGAAAAGCTTCCACTACCAGTCACCTACTTTTCCACCTGCCGCCCCCAAAAACAACCAAGAAATTCCACATTGTGCTAGAATTTCCTTTTCTTGATTTCAAGAAATACCTTCCTCCTTTCCCTTTATCTTCCTTGACCAAGCTCTGATACCAATTGCTAAAAACCTTGAAGGTAGAGATCTTAAATTCCTACATTCCTCACCGTCGATCCCACTTGATAGTTGCACCTCCACTGCAGCCTTGCTTCCTTGTTTGGATCGAGAGTCTATAACTATTTGGCTTCCTCCCTCACTGTCGGTCCCCTTTGGTAGCTTTACTCCACCACAAACTTACTTCCCTGCGTGAAAATTTTGGAGGGAGAACTTGGGTAACTAAAAGTTGATTTTGAGAAAAAGATGGTTGATTTTCAAAGTCAATTTGCATTCGTCAATGAAAAGATGAAGGAAAAGTTTGCCGTGGTGAAAGACATGTTGAAGAAATTGCTTGAAGCCAAAACCAAATCGGTGACATCGGAAGCAAATGAAACTACCGGCGACCATGGAAGATATGAGAACCCTAACACGTCTAGGGGATGGGAAAAGCCAGAAGTGGATATCTCGGAGGGAGAAGACGGAATGTCTCCTCTGGAACCACTTTCTAGGGAGGAGATGAGCATTGGCTACGCAAGAAGGGGTGCTGAATTTGTAAGGAGAGGGGATGATTTCAATCGCTGGGGTGCTGATTTTGAAAGAAGAAGAGGGGATTTTGATGAATGGTTTGGTATGATCGCCGGAAGGAACGTGACAATTGAGGTGCTCCTCTGCTTCGAGGAATGAGAGGTTATGGAGTTAGAGAGAGTTCAAGGATTGTTTGGTAAAACGTTTCTGAACTTGCAGGGGAGGAGACTTCTACGAGCAATTCTTCGCCTTGACATAGGAGGGCTCAGTGACGGAGTTCCGGGAGAGATTTGAGTGCTATGCTAGCCGATTGGACCGCCTTCCTGAGACAGTACTAGAGGGAAACTTCATGAAGGGATTGACACCAAATATCCGAGCAGCGGTTAAAGTAATGAGGCCTTGTGACTTGGGAAAGGCTATGAGCTAGCTCAATTTGTAGAATATCAGAGGCACCTGGAGGGAGAGATGGGAGGTGATAGCTCAGGAGGCTCGTGCAGGATGACCACCACCTTATTGAAATCCAAGGAGCCATCACCGGATACTCTTCGGGGGACTTTGAACAAAAAGACTACAGGAGGAAGACCTAGGGACAATTTCAAGAAGCTCACAGAGACAGAATTACAGGAGAAGAGGACGAAGGGGCTCTTTTTAGATGTGACGAGAGGTATACTCTGGGGCATAGGTGTAAGGACCGAACTCTTCATGTTCTTATCGTCTGTGATGAAGAAGGAATGGAGGGTGTCGTCTTTCCACCTTTTGTACAAGGTGGATTTTTGGGAGAGGAGTATTGTTAGACCGGTCCATTGGACCGGTCCAGCCGGTCCAGGTGGGACTGGCTTATGGGTGTTTCGTTGTTCCGCCTCCTGCGAATGTCGCGCCAGCCATAAGCCTTGCCGGAGCCGAATAGGAAAGTTTTTTTGGGGAATTAAGAGGGAAATTTGAATGTAGGGTCTGTTTAGAGATTTCCTTTTTATTTGTATGCATTTAATAGTTTATTTTCCTAGGGTTAGGGTATCTTGAATTTGGCTGAAATTTGAGATCTCTTAGATTTAGGTTTTCTTTGGGCTCTAGCGGTGTTTAGAGATTTGGGAGAGATCGATCCTCCTCTCGAATAGAGGATCAATTGTATCTCTCTATTTTTCATTTCTCTTTCATCAAAAAATACAAATTATCTACTATTTTTGTAATTTTGAGTGGATTTTGGTAGAGAAAGCTCGCTGTTTTCCAAAGATTGATAGCAAAAACTTGAGATCTACAAGTGTTTCCTATCAAATTATAAAGAATTCTCATGATGCATGCATATCACTTAAATTTTTTTGAATTTGGCCATTTTGCATGCCTTGATAATGCTCGCATGATTTTTGCGATATTACTCGGAGTTGGAGATCTTGTCATAAAACTAACGCAAGCATTGAAATCATCTAAAGTTCAATATTTGCATTTGAATATTGTCATTAGGTTGCTTGCAAATTTTTTATTTTGAGTTCTTAACAACCGTCTTCTATCTACTTAGATGAAAATATAGTAGATCTAGTAGCTAATAGGGCGAATTTTGGATTAGTTGGGTTGAGATGTAGGCACTTTTTCATACTTCGTTCTTTTTATCATTTTAATATAATTATTTTTTATAATACCATGGGTTTCATGAAAGTTCATTTCTCCGCTATAAATATGGGGTATGTTAGTTCATTACTTTTACCTCCAAGCTTCATTTGAGTTTGTTACTGTAGCTTCTTAAGGGTTTTGAGTATAACATTGAGGTTTAGCTCGAGTTTTTAGTGAGCTTGCAGGTGTTTCAAAAGTTTTGTAGATGTCTTTTTATTTTCAATTTGTTGTTCAATATACGTTCTTCTTAGAGCTGCTTATTACATTTTACGCATTAGAGGTCCCCTATGTATATCTTTTAAAGTTCATTCAGTTTAAATTTTTGCATCCTGACGGCTCCCATGTAATGGAATCTATGGAGAGTTTTGGCTTACCCATCACATCAAGAAAATGTGCAAATTTGGCATCTTATAGCACTGCCAATAGAATTTTTAAAACTGACCACATCAAGAAAGGCACATATGGGGTACCTTGATAAGGAAATTGTAGGAACATATAAATTTTTTTGCCAAGCTAGGAAAAGTGCTATCGAAGTTTACCCATCACATCACAAGCATCACCTGAGGTTCCCCTTCCTGCCAAGAAAGCATGAACTAGATATGCTCGTTGTGCCAAACACTTCACATAGGAGGTGTTAGGAATTTTCAAGCCGTGTCACATAAGTCACCAGCAAGTTTCTCCTACTAAACTAAGGAAGTGTGCATGAGTTTTGCAGTCACTGCATCAAATGCATCGTCAATGAGATTTTGAGGTTTATTGCAGTTAATTGATCGTTGCTTTCCTGATTTAATATTCTTACCAGGGAAATTTGCTGCTTTTTCTTTCATAAAATAGTTAATCACTTCCCCAGCATTTACATTTGATCTTGATTTCTAGTGATATTGCAATCCTTCAACTCTCTTTATTAATTAATAATTATGCATTATTCAATATTTGATAACAAACCATCTTTTCAAAAGAATTGTCGTGGTTGATAAACCAATGCTTTCTGTTGAAACAGGTTAGTTGCAAGATCATGAATTTGAGGTCAGGAGCAGAGCTTCCAGAGAAATGCAGAGAGCTTGCCAAACATTTTGAATCACAAGGAACTCCTGTAATGATAGGTCTGTGGTGTTTGGCTACTCTCTTATTATTATTTCATCAATGAAAATTATAAATACTTTCTAAATTCTTTAAGAATTAACTTGTTTAGTTTCAAGCAATTTAAAAGTGTAAGGTTTGAAATTATAATCGTCTTCAACCATCTACTTTGGAAGTTTTGATGCATCTTATTTATGGTTAAATGAAGTTCTGAAATCATACACGTAATTGGTTTTAATAATGTTAAAGAGAATAAATAGTGCATGCGTGCGCGCGCGTGTATATATATATTATAATAGGATGTTGATGATAACAAATGCTGATAATATGGTACTCCCTTTATACGATTATAAATTGCAAACAAGATTTTGCAGGTGGAGGTGTCCTTGCTTATACACTGTTGGGAGTTGACTACAATGAAACGAGCGGGGATTGTGCCTTTCTTATCCTAGACCCACACTACACAGGAAATGATGACCTAAAGAAAATTGTAAATGGCGGTTGGTGTGGGTGGAAGAAGCCTGTTGATAGCAAGGGGAGGAGTTTCTTCTTGAAAGATAAGTTCTACAATCTTTTGCTCCCCCAGAGGCCTAACATGGTTTAAAGCATTAAAAATTGGAGCACGCTAAACATTGCAAGGAAGAAGGTAAAAGCACACCCAAACTAACTAGACTTTCATTTGATCTCCCTTCTTATTTGTATGCTGTCTCTCCCAAAACATTTAACTTTGCAGGATATCTTACCTTAAATTTGAGCCCGCTAATATATGATTTTGAATTTAAACTTTCACCCAGGTACTTCTACTTTGAAAGATCATTTGAAGCAGTTCGGGCGTGGCAAGGCACTGGCTTAAAAGATGGTTGAAGATTGAAAGGCCCAATTCATATGGCGCAAATGTAGATCTTGACGAGATTCCAGTGCATTTCTGGATGATTAACATAAATCAAATTATTTTATTGTTAAGATCATAGGAGCATAATGTATTTTTGACTTAGCAATTTTATACTATATTGCAAATTAACAATGGTTCAGGTAAAACCTTCAGTTCATGCAAGGAAGGCAGAAATGGACAATTTTCTGCCTGGCTCGTGATTGAACTGAACTCGTACAAAAATGGCGAAATTTGCTGCTAAGCTTGCTTTGTTTCTCCTCGTAATTAGTTTTTTGAAATGGAATTGTGGTTTTTTTTGAAAGCTTGTTTAAATATTCTCAATTTGCATGTACATTTTCTTATGACCTTATAAGCATATGGATACATTTATTAAGCTTTTCGTTATTCTATAGAATAAAATGAGTTTATTCACAGAATATTTTGTAAAGCACAAGTATCAACACAAATTTATCATATGAGACTAAGGCTTCGTTTGGGATGACTTCCTTACGGCTGCTTAAATTAGTTCTCAACTAAAAAGTTGTTTTAAGATGTATTAAAAAAAGTCATCTCAAACGAAGCCCAAGTATTCAATAGTGTCTTAAGCCTCGTTTTGCAGAAGTATCAAGTCATTGTATAGTAGGCTTATTAGTAAATTAGATTTTGATTTTGGATTATGTATTATCATCAACTGCATTATGGAAGGTTTTGTCTCATGATCAGTTGATCTGCTTCAGCTAGCTCAAGATGGGGATGAAAATGCTGCAATTAAGTCTCCTATTGTTGAATAGTATTTAGATTTTATTTGGGATGAATTTTTTATTGCTTCTTAAAATAATTTTTTAATACAAAATTTAAAATTTTTATATTAAAAAACAGTAAGAATGTCGTCACAAACGAAGCCTTAGTTTCGGCTAAAATCCGATTAAAAAAAGTATTATAAGTTTCCTTATTTCTAAAAAATGTCTTATAAGTTGTGCAGGTTTATAGGTCAATGTTGTGGATTGGGGTTGTTGATCGGCAACCTAATGCATGTGGAGAAGCTCTCATGGCTTTCTGATTTTGAAATTGGTTTTGGTTGCGGGATTTTGAAATACGCCAAAAAAGTTCTTTTTGAATTATTTCAAATTAATTGAAAAATACTTTGCATTAATTATAACTTATATAAATTCTTAGAACTTATACGTATTGTCTCTTTTATTTTGCATCCTTAACATCATTGCAACCAAGCAATACCTAACTTTATGAACATACAAAATTCTTTTGCGAGAAATTCTTTCGTAGAAGTTTTGGAGTTTGGAGGATATGGAAGTAAACAACAAAAATATTATTGCACCGGAAGTTTTTTAACGTGCAGTATATTACTTTCATGGTAAATAATATTTCTCTTTTTTGGAAACTTTTGGAGCCGCAATAAATGTTTTAATTTTTAATTGTAGCCCTCAAATGGCATTTAATTTGTTAGAATATTCTGCATTACAAAACTAGGATATAATATTTTAATATCACAACGTTGATGTTGAAACTAGGGAGGAGGATCTTCTTGAGAGATATCTTCTTGCAAGATCTAGAGAGGGAGAGAGGAGGGAACCGTGAGCCAAAAATGCTTCAAACTTTATTTCCTTTGGCTGCCTATTACAAGCCTAAACACATCTATTTAAAGACTCCTAAAGGCTATACAAATAGCCCCACATATGGCTACATATGCCATACACAAAACCTATACAAGAAAGAATCCTAAATCTAGGAACAAAACACAACAATCTCCACCTTGGGCATAGATTTACAAAAATAAAAGATAACCACTGTTCTTAAAGAACAGACTATCGGTCTCCTCCGCCAAAAGCGTCCACCGACATTCTAGCTCCACCTCCCGACAGATCTCCTGTCGCACTGCGTCCAACTCAGCCAATCACGAGCACCCCTAGCCCGGCTTCCGCGCCCTGTGCATCCACCAGCACCCTGTGCCTCCAGCCCGCGTCCAAACGCCACGAGCCCGCGCCCGTGCCTTGCACTCATGTGGTCTGTCACCGACCACATTCTGCACGTATCCACCCATGCAGCGAGCCCTGCGCCTTCACCTGCGCTCCGCTCGTCACCAGTGCCCCGCGCTCCTATGCGGCTTCCTCGTGCACTGCACGACCTCGCATCTCCAAGCGCCCCGCACTTTCAACCCTGCTCTCCAAGAACTGCCGGCACTACCTCAGTGTCTCTCGGACTCCACCTAAATTCCAAAACTCCACCGCAAAGATCCAAACTGATTTTTCAACCAAAGAACCGAAAAAATCTTCTTCAAGACCGATCGAAACTTGATTTAAGATCAAGCAAAAAATCCGGTCTCAACAGCTTCCATACCTTCGATCTTCTCCGATTTGCAACAGTGGCAAGCACCAGTTTCCTGCCACTTTCTCAACAACTCAGCATGCAACAAGTTCCTGCTAACTCTACCATATGCACGGCCTATCAGAATTAGATCGTTGCTATAAAGATATGTTATGGTATCTTGCCAAACATGCTATATACAACCTTCCAGTCCAAGGCCTCAGCTTCAGCAACTCTGATTTCGCACGTCCACCTGAAGCCTCCCGCTCCAGCCGCCTCCGGTAACCCCGCCGGATGTCCGGCCTGCTCGGCCGATCCAAAATCCCGATCAAGAAGGGGTGTTGACCAGTTCTTTCTCCGGACCTTGGCTTGCCTGTGTAGTCACCGGCAAGCCGGTGTTCCTTCTTTTGGTCTCACCTGGACAAAAGCCAGGTTCCTCCAGGTGTAGCCCCACCGGACGTCCGTGAGAGAGGTCCAGCCTCTGGTCCGTCCAGCCTAATAACTGCAGCCGCCGTTTCTCTCCATAGGCTTTGAACTCTACGCCGGCTCACCCGACGCCAGCCCAGTCCAACGTCCGGCCTCCCTCATGCGATCTCCCCTCCGACTTCCCAGCCGTATCTAATCTTCCCCAAGTGCCGTGAGAGGCCCGTCTTGAACTCCTCCGACCTTCTTCCTTCCTTGCTCTCGTCAATCTTTCTTCGTCTAGGCAGAACCGGCCGGGAAAACAAGAAGGCGTCGCTGACAACAGCGCTCCAATCAAGATCCCAGGCTCTGATACCAAATTGTTGAAACTAGGGAGGAGGATCTTCTTGAGAGAGATCTTCTTGCAAGATCTTGAGAGGGAGAGAGGAGGGAACCGTGAGCCAAAAATGCTTCAAACTTTATTTTCTTTGGCTGCCTATTACAAGCCTAATCACATCTATTTAAAGACTCCTAAAGACTATACAAATAGCCCCACATATGGCTACATATGCCATACACAAAATCTATACAAGAAAGAATCCTAAATCTAGGAACAAAGCACAACAGTTGAGTTCAAGTGATGATTGATTTCTAATTTATTATTTAAGTATTATGAAGAGAAATAATGCTAATATAAAAAAAATAGGTCTTGAGATGTCCAACGGGAAATTGGGTGTTAAAAAATACAATTTTCATTAAGAACCTGTCAAAGAGATGGGGATTCCAGTTAGAACATTTGTGAGAACATAAAAAATACAGTGCACTTAGCTGGTGACACGGCATATAGCAAAAGTTGAAATTGTCACGGAAAAGAGCACAAGTTGAAATTCGAAAAGAAATACAAGGGATTAGATGCATAAATATCAGTCCCCAACTTGATTAAATTCATAATGGATCTTAAACATAAGACGTGGGGACTTTGGATGATGCAATCAATCTATCAACAATAAAGTTGAGTTCATATTTGATTTTAGTGAAGTTTGCTTTGCCAACCACCACCTTTCTAAGTCTCAATGGTTTTTCTCAATATTAGTTCTTGGAACGTTAGGGGCTTCAACAACCTTGAGGATTCTCGGTTATAAAAATTCAGTTAGTGATTTTACTTTAGACGTGTTATGCATTTTAAAGGAAAACAAAATTCAATTTTCTCTTGAAGTTAAGGAATGTTCTCATAGTTTCAATTAAATCAAACCAGAGAAAATTTGGATTAAATGGAATCCAACCAAGATTTCTTTTAAAGGTTTCTTTCACTTTCCACCATCATCCATAGCATTGTTGAATGTGGCTTTTCTAGTTCTTTTTACAAGTTAGTTGTTTATGCATCAAACTTTCATGAGGATAGACTCTCTCTTTGGAATGATTTATGGGTGATTGGCAACTCTATCATAGCTCCCTGGATGATCATTGGTGACTTCAACTATTTTAGAGCTGCTAATGGGAAGGAAGGTGGCATCCCTATCCCCATAAACAAGATTTTAATAAATGGTTTTTTCAAATTGGGCTCCCCAAGCATGCTTCTGTGGCAATTTTCATACTCAGTATAATCAAAGGCCCCTTAATCCTCTAAATATTAAGTTATATAGATGCTTGGTGAATGATCAGTGGTTGGATCTTTTCTCTAATTCTATCGAGGAAATTAAAGAGACTCTTTTTGGTATGAATAGTGACTTTGTGGTTGGGCCTGATGGTTTTACCACTCAGTTGTTTTAAAAATCTTGGCACATTTTTAATAATAATCTTTTTTCTACTGTTTTGGATTTCTTTGCTGGTAATTTTATCCCTAAGTTTTTAACTTCTACTTCTATTGTGCTAATTACAAAAAATAACTCTGTTAGTACTTGGAATGATTTTAGGCATATTAGTCATTGAAAAATACAAATGTATCTTTAAAACCTTTTGGTTAAGGTTGTCGAGGGGAGAAGATGATCTTAAAGCTAAGTGGCTTTCGAGGGGAGAAGATGATCTTAAATTTCTATACACTAAGATGAAAATCAAGAAAAACTACAACTCGCACAATGAGATTACTACACGTGATTATTCTTTCTCATCATCTGAAGAGATTTTCAATGTTATTATCAATCACTTCAAAGTTTTATTTAATGTGGCTGCTCCTATTATTTCTAATCTTTCTGGCATTAGCATAGGTGAATCCACCTCTTGCATGCTGAAAATCTTACTTGCCCTACTATTGAGGAGGATATCAAATAGATCATTTTTGAGGGTCTCGCTAATTCATGCCCTGGTCTTGATAGATTTTAATATGAATTTTTTAAAAGGGCTTGGGAGAGTATTGGAAATCAACTTTGCAAAGCTGTTATGTTTTTCTTTCATAGCAACTATCTCTCCATGATGGTTAAGTTTATTACTCTTATTATGATCCCCAAAATTAACCATGCTAATATCATTTTTTATTATAGGCCCATCTCCATGTGTAACTTTTTTTACAAAATTATTGCAAAAAATTTGACTAATAGGAAAAATTGAGTGTTAAAAATTAAAGTTCTAAATTTTCTTCCTTCAGAACTTATAAATGAGTTGGGAATTTCGGTTAGAATATTTTTGAGAATATCAAAATTATAAAGTACTTAGCTCGTGACATGATGTGGAACACAGATTGAAAATCGAAAATAAATACAAGTAATCAAATGCATAAAATATAAATGCCCAACTTGAAGAAATTTAGAGTGGATCTTGAACATGAGACATGGGGACTTCAGATGATGCAATCAATCAATCAAAAATAAATTGGTGTTCAAATGTTATTTAAGTGAAGTTTGCTTTGCCAACCAACAACCTTCTAAATCTCAATTATTTTTCCCAATATTGATTCTTGGAATGTTAGGCGCTTCAACAGCCTTGAGAAGGTACTTAGTTGTAAAAATTAGTTAGTGATTTTGTTCTAACTAGATCCCCATCTTTTTAACAGGTTCCATGGCTTCTTCCACTCCTCTTTAGGTTTAAGGAAAGGTTGCTTAATCCTATCTATTAGATTCCTCCTCTTTCCAAGGAATCTATGTTGGAGGGAAGACTAACTCCCATATTCTATATGCTGATAATTTTTTAATCATTAATAATTCCTCTTCTCGCAATACCGATGCTCTAATCTCCATACTTGACAATTTTTATAACTTATATGGCCTGAAAGTTATTAGAGAAAAGAGCTATTTTCTCCTGGCTTATGGGTTACACAATGTAGAAGATATTGCTGCCATTCTTAATATTCAGGTTGTTAGAAATGTTTTCACGTATTTGGGGATATCTATTTCCTGTAAGAGAATTCATATCTCTAATTTTCAGTCATTAATACAAAAAGTTTTTGCACTGCTGGAAGGTTGGAAAGCTTAGTTATTATCATTTGTAGGGAGACTTCAATTCTTGAAATTTTTTTTAATTCTATTTCTTATTAGATAAAAGGTGCCATATAACCAAGTCTTGCATGGATTCAAGGCTTGTCTCGAGGTAAGTTCACCAAAGAAGAAGATCTCCTTGGTGTCAAAGGACCCGACGACTCCGCCGCACCGGGGAAGGTGGAAGTGATTTTGTAAGGGCTTCTCCGCCTAGCTGTGTGGGCTAAAGGAGAGTCACGATTTTAGTGCAATACTTGGAGGGTGCCTCCAAGGAGTGGATGTAGGTCAAGGATTGACCAAACCACTATAAATCCGGTGTGTTCTTTTCTTATTATCACTTATGAATTTATTTTTCTTCTGCACTTTGATTGTGGTGATTTGGTTCGTGTTTTTGGTTTTAAAGTTTTCCAATTCACCTCTCTAACTTTACTTAGCCTTGGGCCAGTTCATATAGGGCTTAACATCCCTAACGAACTTTCACCAAGGACAAGTGTCCCACTTCTGTGATCACTGGTGCTTGGATAGCTTCCTCATGGATCTATTGGACTCTTCTTCTCGTGCTTTATTTCATTATAATCATGAGTGGTTGAATGTCATCATCTGTGGGAATAATTGGTTTATACTTGTGGGCCTCCTTGATGATATTCAATATAATTTTTTATTAAATCCTATTAATACCAATGCCACATGTTCCTTAAATTGGAATGGTTTTGATAAGTTTTCCTTTTTTAAATTTTTTGAGGATATTCATGTTGGGTTGCAGCAGCTTGATTGATTAAAAGATGTGGGTAGTTTTGAAAAAATATTAATTTTCCTTAGGAAATATTTAATTTCTTGTATTATATTTTTGAAATTAAACACATCATTATAAAATATATGTCACATCGGGAGGGAAACATATCATTTCCTAATGGGTTCAAATTCCAAAACTTTAAGTTTATCCTAATTATCGTAGTTAAACTCAAGGGAAGACAACATATGCTCCTAGAGGCTAAAAATGATATTTGATCAAATGTTTGATTGTAATAATCTAGATTAAGGGTCATTAATTTTATAATCAAAATCATAATAATATACACTACAGGAAAAATGCCAAACACCGCCGGTTTTTTCCGGCGGTTAAGAAGGCAAAACCGGCGATTTTAAATTTTACCGGCGATTTTTCGGCGGTTTTAAAACTGCCAGAATAATTGGCGTAGGAAACTTTCACCGGGGGCTTATTACCAGCGGTTTAGTTAGGCGGCGGTTTTTCGGCGGCATCTGCCGCTGGTGTCTATCGAAATTGTAACCGACGGTTCTCCGGCCGTTAAGCTGCCGGTAATATTACCGATGACTAACCGGTGGTCACTTTACCGACGGTATGCCGGCGGTTAAAGAGGCCATCGTGTGTTCGCTTAACCGCCGGCAAGCGTCGGTACACCGCCGGCAAGC